>NW_028263373.1:31999652-32164387 GCF_051168715.1 Poecilia mexicana
AAACGATAAATCAATTAATTGCACGATAAATTAAACCTATCGACCTCATTTTAATTATCGGCTTTATCGTCTCTTCCTGCCTTTTTTTCTTTCTGTTGATGACACTGAATGAAAAAAGGCTCAACTACGGTGCTCTCCACTGACCCTCCCTTCCTCATTTCCTTAGTGTAATGTCTAGCACACACTACACGATTTTTTGGCCGATTGTCGGCCCATTTTCAAAACCTGAGACCACACATTAGGCGACAGAAATCCTAGGCATAACGGTTCGATCAGGTTTGATTGTGCCGTGTGGTGTCCAGCCACCTGGGCACAAAATAATGGCTACAAGTCCAGTTAATTCATTTTAAAACCAGGCATTATTCAATGCTTTAATAGAATCTACCTGTGATGCATGTGGCTAGAGTCAGCATAAAGTCCTGACTGAATGAAAATCATTATAACCTATTTATGTCACGTTAACGAAGAACAGCTGAAAACTTACCGGGTTTATGAACTGCAGTAGCAATTTGGCTCCAACTCCTCTCCTTGTCATTTCTATATTCTTTGCACGAAATATTGAATTAACATTAATGTTGTTTCCACATATCATCTCCGATGTCCGCTGGACTTCGGGTTGCAGCGTGTCAGCTGTTTGGGATTCTCCTCCGTAATTTCCCCTCAGAAAGCACAGAGGAGCATCCTCGCTTTCTGATTGGCTACCTCTCACATTCAGCGTTAATGCCTCCAGTCGGGGAAACCTCCTGATTTAAATCGGAGCGGCCACGACGATCTACCGTAACACACTACACACTGCAGTATGATCAGTTACGAAATCACCAGCAAGAATCTGAGATCAGCCAACGTTCTAAGATTATCGTAAGGGGAAAATAGGGGCAAAAAAATTGTGTAGTGTGAGCTATTGCATTAGGTAGTCGGATGTGCCCAGCTTCTCTATTTAAGCTATATACTATATAGCCCTTCAGTAATTACAGAAGAGCAATATAGTATACAGACTTCATAATCTGCACTCTTTTGGTTGAATGCAGTATTTATTTCCACTTTCGCTTTATGTTGTTTAATTTTTATTCAAGTACGTTTTTTGTTAATGGAGACTGAGAATCCTTTTTGTTTTTGGTTGTTTTGTTTTAGTTTATTAGTTCCAGTGTTATGTGTTCTTTTGAAAATAAAGTGTATCTACCTATCGCAGGAAATCGCATGCATTATTCGTTATTTCCATGAAATGAGTGTCAAAAGGTCTTGAAACAATATTATCGTTTATCGCAATAATTTTTTAGACAATCACTCAGCAAAATTTATCGTGACAGGCCTAGTCTAGCATTTATAATAGCTGCCACCTCTGCCATAAAGGTGATGAGAACTTCATTTGTGGTCTTGAGAATGAAAAACAGAGTCCAATATTCTCTGGGCCAGGCCTATCATTCTTTCCCATGACCCACCAAAATGGAAAGCATGTGGCGGGTTAAAGGTCCAAGTACATCCATTTTCTTTTAAGTAGGTCTGTAGAACTGCCTTGTCCAAGTTTGAGGGGATTTTCTGTTCCTTACATGCACTGACAAATTGGTACCCCGATCAGAACAAATAGTTTTTACAGGTGGTTTTGGGTAAGTTCTTATGTTTTTGTACACACTTGATCTCTTCAGAATACACAGCCTGTTGTACTGCTCAAATCACAACGGTCTGATCTTGTTTAAACTCATCCACAGTGAGTCCTATCTCACAGTCATGCCAATCACAGCAGTGATTGTGTTTGGTGGAAATTTGAAGTTGTGGATGACATGCAGTAGTCTAGAAAGAGCACGTGTGAGAGATTTCCTGATGGAAAACTTATTGAATCTGTCAGAGCCAAGTTCCCTGGTTGAGATTGTAGTTTTGAGAGTCATTACTTGTGGTCTAACATCTGAGTCCATGTTGGGGTCAACAAGATCATAAGAGTTGTTTGGGAATCTTTAACTTTAGAGCAAAAAATTGGGACCAGTGAACCAATTACTAAGGGGTTGCTTGTATGCAGGAACAGAACGAGTGGCGTGATCCACGGGGTTCTGAGTGCTAGCCAGATGATGCCAATGACTTGGTTGAGAAGATCTGTGGATCCTGGTTACACGGTTACCGACATAAATGTAAAATCTCCTAGTTTCATTATAGATACAACCTAGGACTACTTGACTGTCTGTGTAGAATGTGGTGTAGTCTAGTTTAAAATCAAGTTAATCTGCGACGAGATCTGCAAGCTCCACTGCCAACACAGCAACACTAAGCTCCAATCTTGGTATGGTCTGATCTGGGCGTGGTGCAAGCTTTGGCTTGCCCATAATAAATCCCACTTGACAGTTTTCTTCTGCATCCGTCACTTTTAGATAAGCTACTGCAGCTATGGCTTTTGTAGGCGCGTCCGGAAACACACACAACTCTCTTTTCGTAGCTGTTGAGGGAGAAATGTCTGTGTATGCTCTGGGAATAGTCAGGTCAGTTAGTTCTTTGAGTGATTCCTTCCAGTGTGTCCAGGACTCTTCCATCTCTGGAGGTAATGGAGCATCCCAGTCTCCATTTTCAACTGTAAGTTCACGCAGAATAGACTTTCCTTGTATAGTGACTGGTGCTACAAACCCTCATGGATCATAAAGGCTGTTAATGGTAGATAAAACACCTCTTCTTGTAAAGGGCTTTGTCTCATCTGGTACTTGAAAGGTGAAGCAGTCTCTACTAAGGTCCCAAAGGAGACCTAGACTGCGTTGCATGAGGACTGAATCGGCTTCAAAGTCTGTTTTTTTTACATCTTTAACATGATCTTGGGTAGGAAATGCCTCTAATACTTCCTTTCCGTTGGCTGCTATTTTATGCAGTCTGAGATTTGATTTTGCAAGTGTGTCACGGGTTCTTTGGAGTAGGGACACAGCCATTTCAATGGTGGGAAGAGATTTGAGTCCGTTGTCGACGTAGAAGTCATCTCTGAATCACTGTCTGAATCGCTGCGTAGAACAGACTGATGCAAGCCATATATTGCCATTGCTAGTGATGGGCTATTTCCAAAGACATGGACTCTCATCCTATACTCCACAATATCTTTGGAAATGTCATTGTTGCGCAATCACAGAAAGCACAAGTGTCTCTCTTTTTTACAGTCATATGAAAAAGTTTGGGCACCCCTATTAATCTTAATTATTTTATCTCTAAATATTTGGATGTTTGCAACAGCTACTTCAGTTTGATATATCTAAAAACTGATGGACACAGTAATATTTCAGTGTTGAAATGAGGTTTAATGGACTAACAGAAAATGTGCAGTACACATTAACACAAAATTTGACTGGTGCAAAAATGTGGGTATCCTTATCATTTTATTGATTGAGTACCCTTAACTACTTTTCACTGACTTACTTAAATACAAAACTGGTTTGGTAACCTCATTAAGCTTTGAACTTCATAGCCAGGTGTAGCCAATCATGAGAAAAGGTATGTAAGGTGGCCTATTGCAAGATGTTCTCCTATTTGAATCTCCTCTGAAGAGTGGTGTCATGGGCACCTCATAACACCTCTCAAATGATCTGAAAACAAAGATTGCTCAACACAGTTGTTTAGGGGAAAGATACAAAAAGTTGTCTGAGATTTAACCTGTCAGTTTCCACTGTGAGGAGCATAGTAAGGAAATGGAAGACCACAGGGACAGTTTTTGTTAAGCCCAGAAGTGGCAGGGAAAGAAAATTATCAGAGAAGCAGAGAAGAAGAATGGTGAACTGTCAAGGACATCCCTCAGACCACTTCCAAAGACCTGCAGCATCATCTTGCTGCAGATGGTGTCACTGTGCATCGTTCAACAATTCAGCGTACTTTGCACAAGGAGAAGCTGTATGGAAGAGCAGGGCTTAAAGGGCTCCGGCCGGGGACCGGATTTCCAGCTTTTGACCAAACGGTCCACCTCAACCAAACTGTAGTCTCAGGGCTTAAAGAGCTCCGTCTGGGGGCCAGACTTCCGGCTTTTAAAGCAAGCAAGCATTGGACCAAACGGCCCGCCTTAATTATACTGTAGATAATAGACAAAGATGTCTGCCAATCAGAATTCTAGCTCCCGTGTTCTTGACCAATGACTGTAAAAGAAAAGAAGCGCATGCATTCGGTTCGGCGGTTAAATCAAATGCGATATGAAAGAATATGGAGTTTGTCTCACCCGGTAAAGAAACACGTTTCCTTGAGAAAGGAATTAAAAACCAATTGGCGCTGGGCATGGCTAGAGGAAAGGGTTCAAGACGGGAAGCCGCTGAGCAGTTGGTGTCACAAACTCGCAATGCCTGGAGCTTGTTTTTGTGTCGTGTGCCATAAAAAGCTGCTGTATGCTACGAGCGGCAAGAAGGCTCTCCTGCGACATGATTTAGACAAACCCCACAAAGCTACTGTCCAAGCGCTACTCTACACCTGCACGTTACCTGGAGTTACATCGACGGCAAACACTCCGGCATCCTTCACTGATTGTGTCTGTGAGCAAAAATAAGTTTGTGTGCGTTCACAGCAGAACATGACTTGTCTTTCACAATTTCACAACCATTAGTTAACCTGTGCAAAAAGTTAGCTGAGGACAAAACTGCATTAGCTAAACTCTCAATGTCAAATCGACATGTTAGCTATTTAAGTACACATGGCCTGGCCCCTCAACTTAAAAAAGTTCTGTCGGAAAAACTGAAAGATGCAATGTTTTCTTTGAATATTGATGAGTCAACCAACTGCAACATGGACAGAATTCTGAATGTGCTTGTATGCCATTTTGATGAAGACCATAAAAAAGTTATTACTCAGCATTTAGTCAGCAAAAAAGTAAACATTACAACAGCAAATATTCTTTTGGACACACTAAGAGACATTCTCGCTTCAAACAATCTTAAATGGAGGCAAGTCGTCAGCATTCTTATGGACAATTGTAATGTCATGAGAGGTACAAAAGGAGGACTTGAAACGCATGCTTGTAAAGAAAACCCCTTCTTGTTGAATATTTCTGGAGACACCGTGCACATGATGTCCAACACTGCAACGGCCCTTTTAATCAATTTGGCACAGAAATACAGGATTTCTGCTCAGACATTTACTATGACATTGATTGATCTCCAAAAACAAAAGGAGATTTTTGCTGAATTTCAGAGTTTACTGCATTTGCCCCCAAAGAGTCTGGTACGACCAATAAGCAGCAGATTCTTACAGATGCTGGACGTGTGCACCAGAGTGGATGAACTGATGGATGTTTTGGTGCTCTGTTACTACCACGTGCTGCCACCTAACAAACACCACAAATACAGGTAATATGAACTATGGTATATGAACTATCACATAAAACTGATATTTGTAGTCAGTTTGATGTGATATTTTTTGAAGATACAGCTGTTTGAGAAAAAGAAACCTTGTAATGTTTAAGCTGCCTCCTCGTCTGCAACCACAGCCTCTTCCTTGTCTGCAGCCACAGCCTCCTCCTCGTCTGCAGCCACAGCTGCTTCTACAGCAGCTCAAACTTCATCCAGGGCACTTAGCCACCATGCTCATCAAAGTCAACCATCAAAGTCAACCAAAACAACTTCTAGATCTGTTAAAACTATGTTCTTGGCAAATAGACTCTTAGCCCCCTCTGCTGCTCCAGCCTGGCCCCATGGTCACATTAGAGCATCATCTGGAACAACTAGTATCCTTCACTCATCTTCAGAAACTGTTCTTGGACCACCCATTTTCTCTAGCCAACCAAAACTACTGGGTCAACAAGAACTGTCCTTTCTACACCCTCAGCCTCCAAAGTAGCAGCGATTAAAGATTTCTCTTTTCCAAATCCAACCAAAAGTGTCTCTGTTAAAAATTCAAAAAGAAATGGTTTGAATCTCTTACAGGACTATGTTTATGATTAAAAAACAAACAAACATTAAGTCCTTAAGTCAGCTTTGTGTAACTTATTCATTTAGTTGGTAATGTTGCATGTTCTAAATTACTTGCAAAAACATTGACTGAAAGGACTCTTATGAGCATTCTGGAACTAATTTAGTAGGATAGGTTGGTAAATGGACAGCTGCTGAGATGATCTGTATTAGGTGATAAATTTAATTGCTGATTTTTTTTGCCCATCATTCATTGAAGAGAGGAGATTTTATATTTATGTAGCACGTTTCTGACAACGAGGTAAATCAAAGTGGTAGAGAAAGGCTAAAGTAAAGTCCTAAATAAGACATTGATTTCCCCAAAAGAAGACCGTGGTTCCTAAAATTATAGGGAAAGATGCCGTTGAAGAGTCAGGGAGTTGAAGGTAGAGATGATTGAACCATGTGAGGGTTGGAACTCTGAAGGTTCTGAGCTGCACAAAATTTTGTTAAGGTGCGGGATGCAAAGGTGGGGGATTTGAGAAATAACATTGATTGGATGTCAGAATGACCTGCTGAAAAACCAGAGTTAATGATGGCTGCTAGATAAAGTGACGAAAAAGGCCTGGCACGTGCGCGAAGAACGTGTTGCCCTT
Organism: Poecilia mexicana; assembly: GCF_051168715.1. Lineage (NCBI taxonomy): Eukaryota > Metazoa > Chordata > Actinopteri > Cyprinodontiformes > Poeciliidae > Poecilia > Poecilia mexicana. Next base: position 32,006,131 of record NW_028263373.1, read on the forward strand.
GCGTGTGAGGGACCACTGAAGGAGGGGAGCCAGATGAACTAGCTGGCTGAATGTCAGAGAGGTAAGAAAAGCGCAAGTAAGCTCGAAGCGCGGCTGAAAAGCTGAAGAGCCCGGCTTTGTTGGTGCTTTTGAAGGACCTCTTCTGAGGTGATTGGCTGGAGTGGCTGCGTGCCGGTGCTTGTTGATCGAAGCGAGGGCGTGGTAATAGAAGCGGCCGACGAGTTGATTGGAGTCTTCCCAGCTTGAATTTATGCTTTTAAGCTTCCATAACTACTCCCAGGACCTGAGCTGATGTTGATAGACTTGATTGGTTCCGCTGTTCGATCTGTTGTGCACATGCTTAGTGTTAGAAGCGCCTAACATGTTGAAACTAGTGAGTCATTTTGCGCCTTGCCATGAGAAAATATAAGTTTTCACGACTTTGGCTTGATGACCAGGTGACAGAGAAGCACTTTGTAAAGTATGCAGGAAAAAATATAAATCTGATCTGGAACGGCATGACTGTGATCAAACCGAGCGTAGCATCTACCGTTCATTAGCAGTGGATTCCTGCGCAGGGGAGCAGATCCCTATTTAATTTTTTGGTGCAACATTAAGCTCAGCTATGACCATAAGTATTGCCGTCACACCTCAGCAGAAAGCTGACGGGTGGCGCAGACAGGCAGCAGACCTTACTGACACCATTAACGTCAGAGCTGAGCTTCTCTGGTGCCTGAACACCACTGCTACTAATGTAAGCTAAATAACATCACCAACTGCAACACAAACAGATGGCAGAGGGAACATGAGTCAAAATTGAAATTCTAATGCTGTTTTAGGAAAAGTAGTAAAATTTTACCTGTACACGATTCGTCCCCACTTTGACAACAGTGGGGAGACTGTTGTTAACTGCAACCAGGTAGACATGACCTGTTGGGGGAGTCTTATCAGTCAAACCTCTCAGCAGAGCAGAAGAGAACAGTGGCTGATTTTCAAACCTCTGCTGAGGTAGATGAGATAGGGGGATAAGATTGGCTTCACATGTAAGTATTGGTCAATCACCGATCTTCCAAAATGGAAGAAATCGGTGCTGATAAATCAACTGGCCGATAAATCGGTGCACCCCGAGAATTCACTGCTCCCCTAAAAGACAATGCTGCGAGATTTTGTGTGGGTAGTAAAAATATTGTAGAGGTAGTAAATATAGATGATAAAAGGTAGTGAATTCAAGTCTAGAATTCTTGCATAAACTTTGTTGTGATATGAATATTATGCCATATTGCACATCCCTAGTGCATGTTAGGGGTTGCATGACTGCATATTTTTTTAAAGTCAAAGTCAACATGATGAAAGTTGAGTCAACTTTAACTTCTTGCTTTGAGGTCATATAAACGCAAGAAAGGAGTCTTCACAGTCATTCACAGGCTTTTCTAGGCCATATATATGGTCTAGAAATCTGACAACACAAAGCTTCAACCAAAGCCTATTATGCAGATTAAAATAATCATATTGTAAATAAGCATCAGCATAGAAGTAATGCAACTCATCAGAAAACTGCCTGTTTCCCCAGCCTCCCTTTGACATGAACCAGCCCCCACCTCCCTGTCCTCCATGGAACAGTCATGAGGGAATGTGGAACGAGCAGAGAGACCCAGGAAACTGGAGTGGAGGTCCTCCGAGAGATGGAGGCCCCTGGAGCGGGCCAGGAGGTTCTGAGCCGGGTCCCCCGTCTTGGAATTCATTTGATCAGCAGCTCCCCTGGGGGAACCAGACTGATCAGCCTCCATGGGGCCAAAGAGAGCCCTCATTTCCACCACGAATGCAGGTATGTATTGGCTTTATTTTGGTTCCATTTCCTTTAAGTCACAGTGTAAACATTGTTGAATGTATGCTATTTAGTCAGTGAGTTTGGGGCCTCATGTATAAAGCATGCGTACGCACAAAAAATGTGCGCCACCATATTTTATGCACAAGACAGCGTGTATAAAAATGAACGTGGCGTGAAAGTTTGCGTAACTGTACGCAAACCTTTTATTTGACATGAAAATGTGCAGCAGCCACGCAAACTTTTTTTGTGGACAATAACAAACTACAAAGCGCCAAAATTGACCTAACTACACTGATACGTGACTTCATTTATTCATGTAGACCAGGGGTCCCCAAACTTTTTTCTGCGAGGGCCACATAACTTTTCCTTTCTCTGGTGGGGGGCCGGAGACAGTTTGTAACAGAAAAAGTGTGACGATTGCAGGAGTGCCTAAATGTAAAAATTTATTGTTTTCCAGAAAGCACAATCAAATAACCCTCTCTGGGTTCTTCACAGAAAAAAATCCAGGAAGGATTATAGTCCGTATTTTCCGAACTATGAGCCACAACCCCAAAGTTTTTTTTTTTTTTTTTAAACCAGTAAACATACACACATAAGCCTCAGATATCTCTGCCACTTCTAGGTTTTCCACAACGATGCAGCAGCAGCAGAGGGGGGCAGACACCCAAAATTTGAGTCATAACAGGTCAATTGAATATCACATTTATTACGGTTGAAAAAGAAAAAGTAGCCAAGATTAGATTTAACAGAACTTATTACGGTAGTTTCCGAACGGTAACTGTAACAGTAAAAGTGCTGATCCTTCGTGTCTGCTATAGCATGTGCTAAATCAGTGGTCCCCAACCTTTTATTACCGCGGACCGGTCAAGACATTGGCGGGGGGGGGTGTAAAGTCAGATAAGGCTTCTGCATGTTTGTGTTCCCACTAAATCCTGAATATGCCCAATTTGGGTTGTCTGGGCCCTTTTATCGCAGCCTGTGGGGTTTTCCCTGACTGGGAACGAAAATACGACCTGTTGAATGTGACAGGTAGCCAATCAGAAAGCGGCGACGTAAGAACAGAGGGGAATCCCAAACAGCTGATTTCGCGCAACTGAGAGTCCGGTGGATATCGGAGATGATATGTGGAAATGTTTATTATTAAATCTAAAGGTCATTGTTATGTTTATTCAGTTAAAAATGTTAACTATGAAAAACACAGTCACCTCAATATCATAGTGCAGCAAACAGAGCGGCTGCTCCCATCGTCTTTTATCCACCGCCTTTTCTTTTTGTTTGTTTTATCTCTTAAAATGACTCCACAAACTGTCACTTCTCGTCATCCGTGTTTGGTTATTCTAAATTCTCGCTATGTTGGGGAATTTAGAATCCCGATTATCCTCTGGAATCGGGATGTTCGTGACTGGAATCAGTTCCTGCCGTGTGGCTGTACACTAACCGATCGTACTTTTATCAGCTCTGTGGTCACAGAGGTTTGGAGAATCGGCCGACAATTCTTAATTTTTTCCGTCTAAACCAGACTTAAGACTTTCAAGCTCTATTCATCTCCTCTTGACCACTGCCCAAACGCTCTGACTCTGGTCGCTATGGTAACGTTTATATATCCCTTCAAAATAAGAAGCGCCACAAAAACGAACATTTTACTTTCCTGACAATTTTAACTCACGATAATGAGTAACTGGAGTCCTGAGCTTGTTTCTCTGCAACGAGTCGGTTCCATCTGAAAGTGATGAGAGACAATGACACCCGAGCTGTGTTGCTTGAGCACAGCATGCTTGGTCTCTATGTGGCAAAGCAGTTTGAAGCTTCATTGCCTCATTAGCAGCCGGTCGCCGCATGTTACGCAGAGCGGCTTGTAAAGTGGGACTCACCTACCGGTCCGGGATAAATCCATTCTTCTGTCTCTTCTCTGGGCCTTTTCCCCTGCAAAGAAACTTTCCAAAGACATCGGATCTGTTTCTTACTCATTTTGCTGCTTGTGCCTCAATGTTGGCGCGCAAGTAACGGAGACTTCCAATGATTCACTTCCTGCTAAAGAGCCCCCTGGTGGTTGAAGAAAAATCCACATATATCCGGTAGAGGTGGGCCGATCGATCGGTCACCGATCATAATCGGGCCGATTTTCGTGAAAAAGTGCATGATCGGCGATCATTGGCTCTTGTTGCCGATACCGATCATCTCATTTCGCAGCCTGCCTGTGCAGCCGGTCTCCTCTTTCCTTCACACTGTGCAAACGCGCAGCAACAAATCCTAAGCGATGTGTAACTATAACGCACTGAGTGAATGGGGAAGTTTGCGTGTTGCGGCGGAAAATTGAAGCACGTCAAAATGCATCAACACAACGAAGCTAATATGACATAAAAACAATGTCAATAAATTTATTTTCCTTTTTTTCTACTGGGAATTTTTTTTCTTAAAAATTTATTATTTTGATTTTTTATGAGGTGAACTTATGTGCCCTGAAAATACCTTTTAAATAAATATATAATTATTATTACAATAAGTACTTGTACTGCTGCAAACAAGTACCGTTGCCATGATTATTGCTTCAAATGGTGGCAACCTTCCGGGTATTTATACTAATATGTATTTATGGGTGGTGACAGAGTGGACCAGCAGCTGCGCTCCATTTCCCGCAAATTAAGATTTTTAAAGAAACAGTGAGCAAGTATGTGCGTACATACAGCTTTATACATCTGAATTTTTTTGTGCGCCGCACTTTTCTAAATTTGTCCATACGCTAAGTTTTAGTGTGAAAACTGCTCACTCTTTTATACATGAGGCTCCTGGAGTCTGCCTGAATGGAGAAACCTTTTAGGCAGACTATCAAGGCATTCTAGCAGAGTTACAGAGAAAAGTTTTACTTTTCACTGACAGCCTTTGACCTTTTAAGCTTTGTTTTTTTTTTTTTTTTTGGGCACTTTTGACGTTCATGTAATAGGTTTTATTTTCACATGCTAATGGCACAAATTGTTATTAAAGACTTTAATAGCAGAATTCTGTCAGCCTTGATATTATATCTCTGCTGTTTTTTTTTTTGTTTTTTTTAAATAACCGTTTTCCATGTTGTAATTCTTAGAGACCTCCCCATTTCAGAGGACCTTTTGCTCCACACCAGCAGCCTCCCCCATTTAACCAGCTCCCACCACCCCCTCACAATTTTGGAAGATTCCCACCTCGCTTTGTGCAGGAAGACTTTACTCCCAGACATCACTATGACAGACCGCCTTACACCTCACATCGCTTTGACTATCCTCAGGGTGGAGAATATCCTGGAGGTCAGTGACAGTAATTCTACCTCTCTTGTTCTATATCTTTATAATTATGTTGATTAATTTCAAAATAAACTCTGTTCGGCAGATATGCCAGGTCCTCCACTTCACCACCACCCCAACCAACGAATGCCTCCACCAGCTATAGGAGCCGATCATCCTCCGTGGGGTACAGGCCAACACCCAGACTTTGGCCCACCTCAACATGGGTTCAATGGCCACTCCCCTCACATGCGCCATCGACAGCATCCCGTTCAAGATGACCCAAGTCTGGTTCCAAACGTACCCTATTTTGACCTGCCAGCAGGTCTAATGGCTCCATTGGTCAAGGTACGTTAGTTGATTCTGAATTTGGGACAGTGGTAGGGTAGTAGTAGGGGAGTTTCGATGCCATATTTTTCTGGACAGAGTACAAGTACTTCAGTTTAAGATGCCAATATCGATACCGATATCGACACCAATATATCGATACAATAACTTTTGAAAACAAAATAATTTTATTTAAAACATGGTGACTCTTGTTTTTAAGACTACAGTCCCTTTGACTGTTTTAACAAAAAAATAGAGCAATACATATAATTTAGCTTTCAAATTCCCTGAGGGACTAATAAAGTTCATTCATTCAATCACTGTGTAAAATTACTCATAAAAAGACAACTTTTTTGCTAAAACTTAGATGTGTAACCTGATCCGAAATTCAGTCCGACCCAAATTGTTTGGCCTGATGTTCGGGTCAGGCTTCAGTGGCACATTTAATTAGCCTGCAATACATACACAGAGAATGCACAGTCAACTTGTATTAATCTACTTATTATAGTTTAAATAGAGGAGTAGGTAGCTTACCCTGTTGAGGTTCAGGTGTCTGTAACAAAAGCAGTGCGGACAACTGCATTTAATGTTAATTTATTCATTAACAATAAATGCACATCAGCTCCACCGCTCCACTTATCAGAGTATCATCTCTGATCTGTATGCTATCTGAGAGCAAATAGCGGCGTGTTGAGGAATTATGGACCAGAGGCTTTGGAGCACGTCTAGCGCTTCTGATCCACTACAGCAGTACTTCTTAAATAGTGGATCGCGCCCCCCATGGGGGCGTGGTTAGGGGTTCGGAGAAGCAGGATTTAATAATTGTCTTTATTCATTGCTTAACCTCCTGCAAGCCTCCTGCTACTAGGTGGCCGCTGTGTTCAAATCAATCAACAAACTGCCTGTTCAAGCAAGTAGAAATAGCCTATGCAGCACTGTTGTGAGCAGAGCTGGGGATACAATCGCAGATGTTTTGAAATATATCTATTGTCATATAGAGAGATGGAGAAGTTTTATAGTGAAAAGAAAAAGGCGACAGAGGTCAGTAAAGCAAGTGTGATGGAGTTTTATGACCAGGCTAAGAGATTTTTTTCAAATACAAGAATAAAGTCATAATATTATGAGAACTAAGTCATATTAGCAGAATAGTTTTAATATCAACAGAATAAAGACTCAATATTGCCAGAAGAAAGTCGTTAAATTATGAGCAAAAAGTAATTTTAAGAAGAAAAAAAAGCTTCATTAGAATGATTTGTGGTGTGACCAGCTCTTTTTATTTCGTTGAAATAAAAAGTTCTTTAAACAGTCATTTCAAAGTCCTGCAGGTGATAATTTGATTCTGATGTGTTAAAAGATTAAGTATTTCCTTATAGCAATTATAACTTTCCCAGACTCTCATTATTCTTCATTTTAGTGCAGTGTGGTGAACAGTCATCAGAAAATTACGACTTTATTCTCATACAACTTTACTCATATTAAAAACACAAACCAAAAAACTTACTCTATCATAAAGCAGATAGCTGTACCTCACAGAAAAAGACCAGGAAATAGATTATATTTTTACTGTTAATGCAAAATGTTATGCACTTTTCATCTCATGACTGCTCATATATCATGTGAAATATAAGCAGTATTGCTGCAAATTTTTCACAATAAAAGTAAAAAAACTGAACACCTTGTGAAAAACGCTAAGCTGAAGAAGCTGACTAGTACCCAATTGAAAAGTAAAACTTTAAAAAAATATTTTACTGTGTTAAGTCTAAAAACACTCATCCCAGTGAAACACTTACACATTTTCTCTTTCAGACTTAGTAGTCTTGATTACTGAACTTGGTAATTGTTTTCAGATTCAGACCAATAAAAGATCTGTTTTTGATAATCAGGTCATATGTACAAACCAGTGGCTCCAGCATTAGCTGGAGCCACTGGTTTGTACAGAAAATATGATTAAATATCAGATTCGCAATAGTTCAATTCTTTGGATGGTAGGGCAACAGTGCACTGAATGGAGTGTTTGCATTCAGAGTGTCTTCTATTATAGCACAGTGTTTCTTAACCCTTTTTGGGCCAGCGCCCCCCTATTCGTTATCCAGATCCCTTACCGACCCCCATATAAGAAATTTAATTCTACTTTGCACAGAATATTATTTTATTGTTAATATTGCTATCACTATTGTTGATGTTTTGATTTTTATGGTTGTTTCTGTATTTATCATTAAAAATAATTTCCCAGAGAACAAAAAAGCCATGTGAATAGAAATTATTTTTAGAGGTGTCTACAAAAAATGTAATGGACATTCAACTTAAAATCGGTAGGCCTAACAGCAGCCAGTCAGAGTGGAAAACATATTCCAATATAATATATATCTTTATATTATTTTACCTTTTGTCTGAAAACAAAGTCTGTTCTTGCCAGTCCTCTGTATTAATTATTGCTCGAAAAGTCTTGCCATACCAGTTTATTCCTCTGTATTTAATTTAGTTTCTTAGTTTATTCTTACATTTTGTTCTTCATGCATTTTCATTCAGTTTTCTTTGATTAGTATTGTCCTCTCTTGGTTTATTGTTGTTCTCTTTAGTTTCTTTCCTGTTGCTAGTTTAATTTTGTTTTTACTGACGCTCACAACCTGTAATCTTCACTCATCACCTGCTGTGCCGCTTAATCATCATGTGTTTCACCTTATTTGACACTCATATTGATTTTTCACTGTTAAGCGTCTGTTTTTATGCCCTGATTCACGTCTAGTTTGTCGCTCCGTTCTATGTCCCGGTTCTCCTGTTTCTGAGTTTTGCACAATGTGCGCATCTTTTTTTCTTCTTTTTTTTTTTTTTACCCCCCTCCGGTTTCAGAGCGGTTGGGAAGCGTATCGATGGAAAAAAGCAGATTCACGTAAGCTTTTTAAAACAACTGAAAAAATCCCGATATATCTGATGATTGAAATTCAAAAGTGCTGTGATACTACCGTTTCATACCAAACCACTTACAGCGCTGATATTAACTGTATAAAATGAACGCTGTCTATCGTGGTATCCACCCATGGAAGGATTTTTAGGCCCGACCAGCTAAGTGCTGCGAAGGCCTCTTGTTTATTATTATTATTTAAATGGGCTCATTTTTCAGAGGGATACATAGTGAGAGTATCATGATTTTAGTCATTACATGTTTATCAGAGTGATATTCCGTTGTCCTTCCATGAAAATGTGCAGCATTCAGACGAACATTAAAACACTTAATATAAGTTACTGCTTTGACATGATCATAGTACAGATAAAACATATGTACAAAAATCCTCAATAAAACATAAAATATTTTAAAATCAGACACCAGACAAGTGAATCACAGCAATGTCATCAGACGGTGTAATGCTGACCTGATGTGGTGAAGCTACTAGTAGCAGGAGCGCGGAGCTGTGCCAAGAAGCTAACAGAAACACTGAAGAGAAGAAGAGCTGTCATGCCATGAATACAATTGCAGCCAAGCATGTTTTAATGTTACACAATACAGTTTCAGCAAGTTGCTCAAAGTCTAAACTGGTATTGTTGTGTATTTAAGGTGTAATGTTTATCTTCAAGCAAACGCCCCCCAAAGGAATCCCAGCGCCCCCCTTTTGTAAAAATTTCTGCCAGCGCCCCTTGCCGTCTTCTGAACCGCCCCCATTGAGAAATGCTGTTATAGCAGATCCTGATGTTATGATCTGCTATAATAATATCACTTCTGAAATATTACCACCTGCAGTTTGCTTATCGCCATGGTGTTGGAGTAGAAGATGCCATCAATACACCTGCTTCAAATATCCACTATCATCTGGACAAAGTAGGCAGCACTGTGAGGATCATGTTCTTTGATTTCTCCAGTGTATTTAACATTGCATTTTAACAATTTCTGACAAAACAGTGAAGGCCTCAACAATTACCTGGATCTATATCTACTTGACTAACAGACCAGTTAGTGAGACTGAAGTTAGTGTGTCTAACCAGGTGGTCAGTACCACAGGAGCACCACAGTGCACTATGCTCTTACCATTCCTTTTCACTCTGTACGCTTCAGACTTCTGTCATCTCCAGAAATTCTCAGATGACTCTGCAGTTGTCGGTGTATCAGAGATTTGATTTAACATGATTTACCACAGCATTTAGTTTCCCTTTTGGGTCAATAAAGTATTTTTTAATTTGAATTTGATTTCAAAAACTTAATCAGAGAAAAAAAAAAGTAAATGTGTTCAATTTGATGACATAACTTTTCAGTGTGGGATTATATTTTTTTCTTTTATTACAATATGCTAATCAGCAGGTATTGAAGCTTACATTAGTATGATCTGCTATAATAATAACATGGCACAGTTCTGCTGCTTGTGTGAATGTTCTGCATACATTCCTGCCCTGGTCAGACTAACCAAACCAGAGACTCTGCAGCTCCAGGTTTTGCACCTGAAACTGCAGAATCTTGGAAATAACAACTCCTTGTTAGAAAATATGATTCATAAAACCAAAACCGTTGAAAGTAACATGAGCTATGCAAGCAAGTGGTGCGATAATATTCCAGAAGCAGTTTGTTTTGCAGCTTAAAGTGTGGCTTAAATCTATATATGGTAACTGCAGGAAATCAGAATACGGTATATACCAGATGTGAATAAATCAGTTTGTATGGATTTTTTTCTGTCTGATCTTCAAAAGATATCTTTTGCATTTTATTAAAGTTTTGTTGATTTTTAACTGCTGACTATCTAGCAGGAGTGAAATGTTTTCTTTTTTTGGAGAATCAGTTAATAATTTAGTGGTGTGTTACCACCACCAGGCATAAACAGTGGTTTAGCCCTTGAGTTGAACCGCAGCACAGGAGAAAATCCAGCAGAACAGTGCTATTGATTTGGAGTATTGGCTTGTTTTTATAAGTACGAGTATGAGTCCTTGATGCTGGTATCGGGCCAATACTGCGATATGTACTGGGACACCAGTAGTAAGATTTTCTGTAGATCTGTTGTGGAGAGTGCAGTCTGTTCTGCCATCAGTTTTGCTCCATTGAAGGCTGTATAACTCACAATCCTTGTGCTGTCTTTACACAGCTGGAAGACTGTGACTATAAACCGTTGGACCCTAAGGACATTAGGTTACCCCCTCCTATGCCGCCCAGTGATCGGCTACTAGCTGCTGTGGAGGCTTTCTACAGCCCTCCTTCACATGATCGACCTCGAAACAGGTATGCATGTCTTAGCTTTGATTTTAAGAGGACTTCAAGTAAACCATGAAGGGTCTCCAAACATAAAGTAGACAAAGTAGGTGCTTTACTGTACTTATCTGTTAGAATAACTCAGAAATGTCAGAAACTTTAGATCATTTTAAAAGACCAAAAAAGATCCACCATGTGCAACAGCAAAAACAGGAAGTAATGCAACATACCTTACTTACAGTCCTTCAGCAGAAAAATAAAAGTTGGTACTTCTTAACATCTGTCCTTATTGAGTTACAAGCAGACCTCTGTTGGTTTCCATTCACAATACTGCACTCAATGCTGTCACCCCCTACACCCATCCCCTGGTACAACAGATGACCAACTTATCATCTTGGTCCCACAGTTCTCAGTTTTCCCTCCTGATGCATCCATCTGCCTCTTTTAAAAGATGAATCTATCGGCCAACTCAGAGACACAAGTGGACATTACAGTGAAATGGAGCTTCTCCCAACTTTACTGACTTCTTGGACCCAGCAAAGTTGACTTTTTCTCTTACCGCTGGAACCTTTTCAGCCCCTTTCAGCTTCCTTCTGATCAGCTGAAAGGGTCTTAAATGTATTCAGGTTGTTTTAAGTAAATGCAGTGAAGTAAAGCATTCTCAATTACCCTTTATGTATGAATGGTGTTCTAAAAATAAGCATGACTTTCCTTGAAGTAAACCTTTCAGTGAGTTTAGTATGTTTTTCTTCCAGTGAAGGTTGGGAGCAGAATGGCCTGTATGAGTTCTTCAGAGCCAAGATGAGAGCTAGAAGAAAAAAGGAACAGGAGAAAAGAAACAGGTGGGTCTCTTCTGGATTAGAATCTCTGTTCTACCTATTCAGTTCTTACACAATGAAACCTTAAACTAAAGTTGAACTAATGCAACAATGGAATTGTTTTTTTCTAAAATTAAATAAGGATTGGACAAATTTTAACCATCTTGTTTGTCTTAAATGGTATTTTTGCTCCTGCTGTCAAACTGCTGTCTTGGTGATTTTTTTTTTTAAATTTGTTTATTAATTTATTTTTTTTCCCTTTTAGCAGTCATGGAGGAAGTCGCTCAAGGAGTCGCTCTCGCAGCAGGAGGAGATCATCTTCTCGCTCAAGCTCTCACTCCTCAAAGTCCTCCAGGTCACGTTCTGGTTCATCTCACTCTCGCAGCCGATCCCGCTCCTACTCACGATCCAGGTCTGAACATTCGCATGTCACACACATAGACACACGGATGTTTGTCATGCTGTCTTTGTGGGGACTTTCCATTGACTTCTACATCAAAATTCTAACCATTATATACCTAACCCTAACCTAAACTCAATTCACACTATAGTCCAAAAACTAACCCCTGACCCAAAAACAGCATTTCCCCTTGTGGGGATAAGGAGCAATGGATCCCCACAATATATGTCAGGAAAATAGTCCCCACAATGCATCATATACATAGTACATGCACGCATACGCCTGATACACTCAAGAACATGTCTAGAAACTGATCACCATCAATATTGAGACCATGGATGGATTGAAGTGTGTCAGTGTTAACAGCATTAGTTTTTGATCCTGATCACATTCCGTCCACAAATGCTTGATTTATGATAAAAAAAAAAATTTTTAAATCACCACAAATGATGCGTATAGTGGTTTCAAATTAATTTCTTAATAATCTTGCCTCTGTAGAGTTTAATTAAATTGGACTCTGGACCAATTCTGACTCTTGAGATTGGAGGGGGGAAAAAAAGAGTTCTTCTAATCTAGCGCTTATGCTTCATTCAGACAAAATCTGTGATTATTCAACAATCCTGGGCAGCTGTGATCACTTAAATCGACATTTCGGAACATAAACTCTTAGATATTTTAACGTAAAACCTCTTTAGGAAAAAGGCCTGATGAGAAAGTTACCAAGGTTGTAAAAAACTGAAGGTTGTAGTATTTAATCAATACGTTTGAATTCAAAATCTATAAAGTTTGTGATATTCAGTGTAGATGGCAGTGAAATGTCTGTCTGTGTGGGTGGGTACCTACATAGGCAGTGATGTCAGTAACGCGGTACTCTAAAAAAGTGGGTAGGACCACTTTCTTCAGTAGCAAATAATCTAACGCATTGCTATTTGAAATCCAGTAATAAGATCAAAGTTACTTATTCAAATCACTGTGTTGCTATTTTCTTTAGTAATGTAATTTTATTTTCTCTATGCATCTTGGGGAGTGACCACCCTTTCTATGCGACAGCAGCAGCTGACACAAACGTAAACAATGGAGGGATGATGAGGGAGATGCTCATTTTGTTGCTGGAAAAACAGGAACTGTTTTGAGTTTCTGTCGCCAAGTCCGATTATTATAAGCAGGCTGGGCTTGTTATTTCTAAAGTTGTTTGCAAATTTAATGAGTCGCGGGTTATGGTTTTTGAGCTGGTTTTTGAATGTGAAGTTGCTCATTTGAGCTTGGAAAACAGCAGAGATGCATTATAAGCCCCAGATTTTATCTAACAACCAGGTAGTTTTAGCCAGGCTCTCCCTGTTCATCATTTACCAGATGATCTGTCCCGCTGTGTCTTTGTTAATAAATAATATATATTATTTTGTTAATAATATATGTCAAAGTAATAAATATATTTATAATACCTGTGAATGACATCAAGCTTCGTGTTATGCTCCAGAAAACTGCGAACATCGGGATTAATATGAACAGTACAATAAACGTGAAATATGTGCCGTGGGCCATCTGAGTGGTGGAACCACAGGTGGAGTGCTGTGCTGACAGCAATTGTAGGGCCGTAACAGAACCTGTAACCAGGTGGACAGACAATAGTGGAACACACAAATTACTGAAGGTTTTTTTTTTGTTTTTTTTTACTTTTGTAAGATTAAGCAATCTCCCCTTCAGTTCAACCGTATAAGTGGAGACACATTGTTGATGTTACCATGATAAAATAACTTGGAATTAAATAAGTATTGGCAAAGCTCAATATAATTTTTATATATAAGGTGGCGGAGAGTTGTCAAAAGCTGCTGAAAGTTACTTTCCAAATCAAGTAATCAGTAATCTAAGTTATTTTTTCAAGGAGTGATCAGTAATCTGATGAAAGTTACTTTTTCAATGTAACTACCTATCTGTAGGTACATACACATATTTATGTGTGTACATTAGAGGTGTGCCGATCGATCGGTCACCGATCACAATCGGGCCGATTTTCGTGAAAAAGTGCATGATCGGTGATCGGCGATCATTGTCTCTTTTACCGATACCGATCACCTGCTTCTCATTTCGCAGCCTGCCTGTGCAGCTGGTCTCCTCTTTCCTTCACACTGTGCAAACGCGCAGCAACAAATCCTAAGCGATGTGGAACTATAACGCACTGAGTGAATGGGGAAGTTTGCGTGTTGCGGCGGAAAATTGAAGCACGTCAAAATGCATCAACACAACGAAGCTAATACGACATAAAAACAATGCCATACTTGACGGAGTTTGGCTACATCGAGGCTCACTGCAGTAAAAAAGACATACGGACGATCAGATAGCAGGTAAAGCAGCGCACAGCTACAAACACTCACCCGGATTAGCATGACGGTCAGAAAGCTAAACAAATAACCCGCAAAATTATTTAAGTCTTCGAGCTGCGATGTAAGACGCTGGTTCTGCTCTCGGTGTTGAACCGCTGCTACAGGTAGTAATATTTGACAGACGGAGCTTCGCTTCTGCTCCACCTGGTAGTGACTCTCACACCGAACCTGCTTAAAGCTGCAGCATACAACTTAAAAAAATACATTTTACATACGTATTAAAACTTTCGCTGTCCTAACATGAGACAGATAATCTCTGAAAAAATAATCAATCTCCTCCCTGTTCTGCATAATTACTCCGCTCAGTCAGAAACAGCCAATCAGAGCTAGCAGTAATCAGCTTGCCATGCTATCAGGAAGTTTTCATTCAGTAACTCTGGATTGTTTATTGTAATGGATCCTGTTTTTGCCTTTGAATGTCAGGTTTTATACTTGAACTTCTTGGCAATGTTGAGAGGTTTTATTTTGGCTCTTTGCTTTATTTAGCCTCTTCAGAGCCTTCATATGTTTTCAGTCTGTTAAAGATAGTATTATCAATAGCAGTACAATTTGCACAATGCCTGCTTTGTTTAGTTTTCTTCTTGGAAAAAGTTATTAAAAACAAGTTTTTGTCTAAATTAATTTGAATTCATGGTTCCTTTTTCCACATAATGTAACCAGTAGTGTTTATGATAATAATAATTATGTGATCGGTATCGGTGTATCGGCCCTCATGGGTGATCGGTATCGGTATCGGGAGGAAAAAACCTGATCGGCACATCCCTAGTGTACATATGACTGTGTGCAGGTCCAGGAGCCGATCCAGGTCTTCTCGGAGTCACTCTGGCTCCAGATCCAGATCCCACTCAAATTCTCCTACAAAGCGCCGTCGTGGTCCAAAATCCCGGAGCACTTCTCCTTCGTGAGTTCCCTGGCTGTCATCACTTCTCTTCACAGTATGCGCTACAGAATGATACAGATACCAGTCTCTGCTTCTCACTGCAGGTCCACTGCAGGGCTGGGCAGCTCATCATCTAAAATGTCTGCAGACACCAGACTAGGAGAAGAGAATAAGGGCCACCAGTTGTTATTAAAGATGGGTATGCTTATTAATTTCTGTTTACTACAAAAGACAGTTCTGTTTGTACAAAAAAATATTTACATTTTTCTACCAGTACAGCTTACAGCAGGCAGCTTTGCTCTCCTGGAACCTCTAACAGATTTTGTTTTGTGGTATTTTGGCCCCAGGTTGGAGCGGTTCTGGTGGCCTTGGGGCCAAAGAACAAGGTATCCAGGACCCTATCAAAGGGGGAGATGTTAGGGATAAGTGGGACCAGTACAAAGGCGTTGGAGTGTCTTTAGATGATCCATATGAGAACTACAGAAGAAATAAAAGCTACAACTTTGTTGCCCGGATGAAAGCTAGAGAGGAAGGTAATAGACTGTTATTTGTTACAGAACTGTAACAGATGACTTTGTATTCCTACGCCTACATTCTTAACTACATTCTAACATAGCTAGATTTGAAATAAATACTTAACAATGCCTTTTGTTTTTCTTCCCTGTGTCAGTCAATCGGGAAGCTCAGGAGCCTCCATCTACTGACTGAGGCCCTTGGAATTCTGTTTCACTTGGATCTGAAGGCTGAGCTTTATTGTCCAGGATGCTTTCACCTCTTGTAAAGATTTCTCATTGACTAGAAAGAGTGACAGACATCACAGTTGTTCTATTTTAGTGTTAATGTATCTGCATGAACTTCTTTCTTGTTCTTTTCTGGTGTGTTAGACAGAAAGGTTAACTCTAAAGTAACAATGATTGCATGTTCAAGTTTTCTCTTAATACAAAAATCCCAGGTGTAATAAACCAGATCATCAAAACCTTTGTCTTAGTTCCACAGAAGCTTGTCTAAAATGTGTTCTCTATGTGTCCTTTAGTAGCTGTTTCATTTAAATTTGCAAAAGTTGCATGATGACACAAATCAATAAATCCATATTTTGTGTTTCAGAAATCAATTTCTATCAGCAGCAGGGTTCTAATGGTGGAAAGGCACAAAGCCATTCCACTCTTTCAACAATAAATATTAATAAAATAAATGACAGCCTCTGAATCTACTTTTTCAGTCATTTAGAATACTTCGAAGACCTCCTCAATCCCACCAACATGCCTTCCATTGAGGAAGCTGAGCCTGGGGACTCTGGGTTGGGCTCTCCAATCTCTGGTCACCGAGATGGTTAAAATGGTGGCAGGGCCCCGGGGGTAGATGAGATCCGCCTAGAGTTTCTTAAGGCTCTGGATGCTGTAGGGTTGTGTTGGCTGACGCAACTGCAATATCGCATGGACATTGGGGGCAATTCCCCTGGATTGGCAGACTGGGGTGGTGATCCCCCTGTTCAAAAAGGGGGACCGGAGAGTGCGCTCCAATTACAGGGGGGTCACACTCTTAAGCAGTGGTCCCCAAACTACGGCCCGCCTCCACGTTTGGTCCGGCCCCCTGAACAATACCAGAGAGCATTCAGAGTTTTTTTCATTTACCGTATTTTCCGGACTATAAGCCGGATATATGTGGATTTTTCTTCAACCACCAGGAGGCTCTTTAGCAGGAAGTGAATCATTGGAAGTCTCTGTTACTTGTGCACCAACATTGAGACACAAGCAGCAAAATGAGTAAGAAACAGATCCGATGTCTTTGGAAAGTTTCTTTGCAGGGGAAAAGGCCCAGAGAAGAGACAGAAGAATGGATTTATCCCGGACCGGTAGGTGAGTCCCACTTTACAAGCCGCTCTGCGTAACATGCGGCGACCGGCTGCTAATGAGGCAACGAAGCTTCAAACTGCTTTGCCACATAGAGACCAAGCATGCTGTGCTCAAGCAACACAGCTCGGGTGTCATTGTCTCTCATCACTTTCAGATGGAACCGACTCGTTGCAGAGAAACAAGCTCAGGACTCCAGTTACTCATTATCGTGAGTTAAAATTGTCAGGAAAGTAAAATGTTCGTTTTTGTGGCGCTTCTTATTTTGAAGGGATATATAAACGTTACCATAGCGACCAGAGTCAGAGCGTTTGGGCAGTGGTCAAGAGGAGATGAATAGAGCTTGAAAGTCTTAAGTCTGGTTTAGACGGAAAAAATTAAGAATTGTCGGCCGATTCTCCAAACCTCTGTGACCACAGAGCTGATAAAAGTACGATCGGTTAGTGTACAGCCACACGGCAGGAACTGATTCCAGTCACGAACATCCCGATTCCAGAGGATAATCGGGATTCTAAATTCCCCAACATAGCGAGAATTTAGAATAACCAAACACGGATGACGAGAAGTGACAGTTTGTGGAGTCATTTTAAGAGATAAAACAAACAAAAAGAAAAGGCGGTGGATAAAAGACGATGGGAGCAGCCGCTCTGTTTGCTGCACTATGATATTGAGGTGACTGTGTTTTTTCATAGTTAACATTTTTAACTGAATAAACATAACAATGACCTTTAGATTTAATAATAAACATTTCCACATATCATCTCCGATATCCACCGGACTCTAAGTTGAGCGAAATCAGCTGTTTGGGATTCCCCTCTGTTCTTACGTCGCCGCTTTCTGATTGGCTACCTGTCACATTCAACAGGTCGTATTTTCGTTCCCAGTCAGGGAAAACCCCACAGGCTGCGATAAAAGGGCCCAGACAACCCAAATTGGGCATATTCAGGATTTAGTGGGAACACAAACATGCAGAAGCCTTATCTGACTTTACACCCTCCCCGCCAATGTCTTGACCGGTCCGCGGTAATAAAAAGGTTGGGGACCACTGATTTAGCACATGCTATAGCAGACACGAAGGATCAGCACTTTTACTGTTACAGTTACCGTTCGGAAACTACCGTAATAAGTTCTGTTAAATCTAATCTTGGCTACTTTTTCTTTTTCAACCGTAATAAATGTGATATTAAATTGACCTGTTATGACTCAAATTTTGGGTGTCTGCCCCCCTCTGCTGCTGCTGCATCGTTGTGGAAAACCTAGAAGTGGCAGAGATATCTGAGGCTTATGTGTGTATGTTTACTGGTTTAAAAAAAAAAAAAAAAAAACTTTGGGGTTGTGGCTCATAGTTCGGAAAATACGGACTATAATCCTTCCTGGATTTTTTTCTGTGAAGAACCCAGAGAGGGTTATTTGATTGTGCTTTCTGGAAAACAATAAATTTTTACATTTAGGCACTCCTGCAATCGTCACACTTTTTCTGTTACAAACTGACTCCGGCCCCCAACCAGAGACGGAAAAAGTTATGTGGCCCTCGCAGAAAAAAGTTTGAGGACCCCTGGTCTAATGCTTAAGTTTCAAGTGATCAGCAAGCCAGAAGCCAAAAACGCTTTATCTCAGCGAATGAAGTCAAAAATGGACTATCTGTGAATTTGCAGCTTTAAATTCAATTTTCAGCCTTGTTAGTTTTTGGACAGCTCCGAAATGCTGAGCAGCACTAGATCTGGCTGAATTAACCTGAAAATAGTTTATCTGCTTATGTTCCAAATGATCAGCAAGCCAGAAGCCAAAAACGCTTTATCTCAGCGAAAGAAGTCAAAAAATGGACTATCTGTGAATTTGCAGCTGTACATTCAATTTTCAGCCTTGTTGGTTGTTGGACAGCTAAGAAATGCTGAGCAACACTAGATCTGGCTGAATTAACCTGAAATTAGTTTCTCTGCTTATGTTCCAAAAGATCAGAAAGCCAGAAGCCAAAAACGCTTTATCTCAGCGAAAGAAGTCAAAAATGGACTATCTGTGAATTTGCAGCTGTACATTCAATTTTCAGCCTTGTTGGTTGTTGGACAGCTCCGAAATACTGAGCAGCACTAGATCTGGCTGAATTAACTTGAAATTAGTTTCTCTGCTTATGTTCCAAATGATCAGAAAGCCAGAAGCCAAAAACGCTTTATCTCAGCGGAAAAGTCAAAAATGGACTATCTGTAAATTTGTAGCACTACATTCAATTTTCAGCCTTGTTGGTTGTTGGACACCTCCGAAATGCTGAGCAACACTTGATCTGGCTGAATTAATGTGAAATTAGTTTCTCTGCTTATGTTCCAAATGATCAGAAAGCCAGAAGCCAACAACGCTTTATCTCAGCGAAAGAAGTCAAAAATGGACTATCTGTGAATTTGCAGCTGTACATTCAATTTTCAGCCTTGTTGGTTGTTGGACAGCTAAGAAATGCTGAGCAACACTAGATCTAGCTGAATTAACTTGAAATTAGTTTCTCTGCTTATGTTCCAAATGATCAGAAAGCCAGAAGCCAAAAACGCTTTATCTCAGCGAAAGAAGTCAAAAATGGACTATCTGTGAATTTGCAGCACTACATTCAATTTTCAGCCTTGCTGGTTGTTGGACAGCTCCGAAATACTGAGCAGCACTAGATCTGGCTGAATTAACTTGAAATTAGTTTCTCTGCTTATGTTCCAAATGATCAGAAAGCCAGAAGCCTAAAACGCTTTATCTCAGCGAAAGAAGTCAAAAATGGACTATCTGTGAATTTGCAGCACTACATTCAATTTTCAGCCTTGTTGGTTGTTGGACAGCTCCGAAATGCTGAGGAAAACGAGATCTGGCTGAATTAACCTGAAATTAGTTCATCTGCTTATGTTCCAAATGATCAGCAAGCCAGAAGCCAAAAACGCTTTATCTCAGCGGAAGAAGTCAAAAATGGACTATCTGTAAATTTGTAGCACTACATTCAATTTTCAGCCTTGTTGGTTGTTGGACAGCTAAGAAATGCTGAGCAACACTAGATCTGGCTGAATTAACCTGAAATTAGTTTCTCTGCTTATGTTCCAAATGATCAGAAAGCCAGAAGCCTAAAACGCTTTATCTCAGCGAAAGAAGTCAAAAATGGACTATCTGTGAATTTGCAGCTGCACATTCAATTTTCAGCCTTGTTGGTTATTGGACAGTTCCGAAATGCTGAGCAGCACTAGATCTGGCTGAATTAACCTGAAATTAGTTTCTCTGCTTATGTTCCAAATGATCAGAAAGCCAGAAGCCAAAAACGCTTTATCTCAGCGAAAGAAGTCAAAAATGGACTATCTGTGAATTTGCAGCTGTACATTCAATTTTCAGCCTTGTTGGTTGTTGGACAGCTAAGAAATGCTGAGCAACACTAGATCTGGCTGAATTAACCTGAAATTAGTTTCTCTGCTTATGTTCCAAATGATCAGAAAGCCAGAAGCCAAAAACGCTTTATCTCAGCGAAAGAAGTCAAAAATGGACTATCTGTGAATTTGCAGCACTACATTCAATTTTCAGCCTTGTTGGTTGTTGGACACCTCCGAAATGCTGAGCAACACTTGATCTGGCTGAATTAATGTGAAATTAGTTTCTCTGCTTATGTTCCAAATAATCAGCAAGCCAAAAGCCAAATACGCTTTATCTCAGCGAAAGAAGTCAAAAATGGACTATCTGTGAATTTGCAGCTTTACATTCAATTTTCAGCCTTGTTGGTTGTTGGACAGCTCCGAAATACTGAGCAGCACTAGATCTGGCTGAATTAACTTGAAATTAGTTTCTCTGCTTATGTTCCAAATGATCAGAAAGCCAGAAGCCAACAACGCTTTATCTCAGCGAAAGAAGTCAAAAATGGACTATCTGTGAATTTGCAGCACTACATTCAATTTTCAGCCTTGCTGGTTGTTGGACAGCTCCGAAATACTGAGCAGCACTAGATCTGGCTGAATTAACTTGAAATTAGTTTCTCTGCTTATGTTCCAAATGATCAGAAAGCCAGAAGCCTAAAACGCTTTATCTCAGCGAAAGAAGTCAAAAATGGACTATCTGTGAATTTGCAGCACTACATTCAATTTTCAGCCTTGTTGGTTGTTGGACAGCTCCGAAATGCTGAGGAAAACGAGATCTGGCTGAATTAACCTGAAATTAGTTCATCTGCTTATGTTCCAAATGATCAGCAAGCCAGAAGCCAAAAACGCTTTATCTCAGCGGAAGAAGTCAAAAATGGACTATCTGTAAATTTGTAGCACTACATTCAATTTTCAGCCTTGTTGGTTGTTGGACAGCTAAGAAATGCTGAGCAACACTAGATCTGGCTGAATTAACCTGAAATTAGTTTCTCTGCTTATGTTCCAAATGATCAGAAAGCCAGAAGCCTAAAACGCTTTATCTCAGCGAAAGAAGTCAAAAATGGACTATCTGTGAATTTGCAGCTGCACATTCAATTTTCAGCCTTGTTGGTTATTGGACAGTTCCGAAATGCTGAGCAGCACTAGATCTGGCTGAATTAACCTGAAATTAGTTTCTCTGCTTATGTTCCAAATGATCAGAAAGCCAGAAGCCAAAAACGCTTTATCTCAGCGAAAGAAGTCAAAAATGGACTATCTGTGAATTTGCAGCTGTACATTCAATTTTCAGCCTTGTTGGTTGTTGGACAGCTAAGAAATGCTGAGCAACACTAGATCTGGCTGAATTAACCTGAAATTAGTTTCTCTGCTTATGTTCCAAATGATCAGAAAGCCAGAAGCCAAAAACGCTTTATCTCAGCGAAAGAAGTCAAAAATGGACTATCTGTGAATTTGCAGCACTACATTCAATTTTCAGCCTTGTTGGTTGTTGGACAGCTCCGAAATACTGAGCAGCACTAGATCTGGCTGAATTAACTTGAAATTAGTTTCTCTGCTTATGTTCCAAATGATCAGCAAGCCAGAAGCCAAAAACGCTTTATCTCAGCGAAAGAAGTCAAAAATGGACTATCTGTGAATTTGCAGCTGCACATTCAATTTTCAGCCTTGTTGGTTATTGGACAGTTCCGAAATGCTGAGCAGCACTAGATCTGGCTGAATTAACCTGAAATTAGTTTCTCTGCTTATGTTCCAAATGATCAGAAAGCCAGAAGCCAAAAACGCTTTATCTCAGCGAAAGAAGTCAAAAATGGACTATCTGTGAATTTGCAGCTGTACATTCAATTTTCAGCCTTGTTGGTTGTTGGACAGCTAAGAAATGCTGAGCAACACTAGATCTGGCTGAATTAACCTGATATTAGTTTCTCTGCTTATGTTCCAAATGATCAGAAAGCCAGAAGCCAAAAACGCTTTATCTCAGCGAAAGAAGTCAAAAATGGACTATCTGTGAATTTGCAGCTGTACATTCAATTTTCAGCCTTGTTGGTTGTTGGACAGCTCCGAAATACTGAGCAGCACTAGATCTGGCTGAATTAACTTGAAATTAGTTTCTCTGCTTATGTTCCAAATGATCAGAAAGCCAGAAGCCTAAAACGCTTTATCTCAGCGAAAGAAGTCAAAAATGGACTATCTGTGAATTTGCAGCACTACATTCAATTTTCAGCCTTGTTGGTTGTTGGACAGCTCCGAAATGCTGAGGAAAACGAGATTTGGCTGAATTAACCTGAAATTAGTTCATCTGCTTATGTTCCAAATGATCAGAAAGCCAGAAGCCAAAAACGCTTTATCTCAGCGAAAGAAGTCAAAAATGGACTATCTGTGAATTTGCAGCTGTACATTCAATTTTCAGCCTTGTTGGTTGTTGGACAGCTAAGAAATGCTGAGCAACACTAGATCTGGCTGAATTAACTTGAAATTAGTTTCTCTGCTTATGTTCCAAATGATCAGCAAGCCAGAAGCCAAAAACGCTTTATCTCAGCGAAAGAAGTCAAAAATGGACTATCTGTTAATTTGCAGCTGTACATTCAATTTTCAGCCTTGTTGGTTATTGGACAGTTCCGAAATGCTGAGTAGCACTAGATCTGGCTGAATCAATTTGAAATTAGTTTCTCTGCTTATGTTCCAAATGATCAGCAAGCCAGAAGCCAAAAACGCTTTATCTCAGCGAAAGAAGTCAAAAATGGACTATCTGTGAATTTGCAGCACTACATTCAATTTTCAGCCTTGTTGGTTGTTGGACAGCTCCGAAATGCTGAGGAAAACGAGATCTGGCTGAATTAACCTGAAATTAGTTCATCTGCTTATGTTCCAAATGATCAGCAAGCCAGAAGCCAAAAACGCTTTATCTCAGCGGAAGAAGTCAAAAATGGACTATCTGTAAATTTGTAGCACTACATTCAATTTTCAGCCTTGTTGGTTGTTGGACACCTCCGAAATGCTGAGCAACACTTGATCTGGCTGAATTAATGTGAAATTAGTTTCTCTGCTTATGTTCCAAATGATCAGAAAGCCAGAAGCCTAAAACGCTTTATCTCAGCGAAAGAAGTCAAAAATGGACTATCTGTGAATTTGCAGCACTACATTCAATTTTCAGCCTTGTTGGTTGTTGGACAGCTAAGAAATGCTGAGCAACACTAGATCTGGCTGAATTAACTTGAAATTAGTTTCTCTGCTTATGTTCCAAATGATCAGAAAGCCAGAAGCCAAAAACGCTTTATCTCAGCGAAAGAAGTCAAAAATGGACTATCTGTGAATTTGCAGCTGTACATTCAATTTTCAGCCTTGTTGGTTGTTGGACAGCTAAGAAATGCTGAGCAACACTAGATCTGGCTGAATTAACCTGAAATTAGTTTCTCTGCTTATGTTCCAAAAGATCAGAAAGCCAGAAGCCAAAAACGCTTTATCTCAGCGAAAGAAGTCAAAAATGGACTATCTGTGAATTTGCAGCACTACATTCAATTTTCAGCCTTGTTGGTTGTTGGACAGCTCCGAAATACTGAGCAGCACTAGATCTGGCTGAATTAACCTGAAATTAGTTTCTCTGCTTATGTTCCAAATAATCAGCAAGCCAGAAGCCAAATACGCTTTATCTCAGCGAAAGAAGTCAAAAATGGACTATCTGTGAATTTGCAGCTGTACATTCAATTTTCAGCCTTGTTGGTTGTTGGACAGCTCCGAAATGCTGAGGAAAACGAGATCTGGCTGAATTAACCTGAAATTAGTTCATCTGCTTATGTTCCAAATGATCAGCAAGCCAGAAGCCAAAAACGCTTTATCTCAGCGGAAGAAGTCAAAAATGGACTATCTGTAAATTTGTAGCACTACATTCAATTTTCAGCCTTGTTGGTTGTTGGACACCTCCGAAATGCTGAGCAACACTTGATCTGGCTGAATTAATGTGAAATTAGTTTCTCTGCTTATGTTCCAAATAATCAGCAAGCCAGAAGCCAAATACGCTTTATCTCAGCGGAAGAAGTCAAAAATGGACTATCTGTAAATTTGTAGCACTACATTCAATTTTCAGCCTTGTTGGTTGTTGGACACCTCCGAAATGCTGAGCAACACTTGATCTGGCTGAATTAATGTGAAATTAGTTTCTCTGCTTATGTTCCAAATGATCAGAAAGCCAGAAGCCTAAAACGCTTTATCTCAGCGAAAGAAGTCAAAAATGGACTATCTGTGAATTTGCAGCACTACATTCAATTTTCAGCCTTGTTGGTTGTTGGACAGCTAAGAAATGCTGAGCAACACTAGATCTGGCTGAATTAACTTGAAATTAGTTTCTCTGCTTATGTTCCAAATGATCAGAAAGCCAGAAGCCAAAAACGCTTTATCTCAGCGAAAGAAGTCAAAAATGGACTATCTGTGAATTTGCAGCTGTACATTCAATTTTCAGCCTTGTTGGTTGTTGGACAGCTAAGAAATGCTGAGCAACACTAGATCTGGCTGAATTAACCTGAAATTAGTTTCTCTGCTTATGTTCCAAAAGATCAGAAAGCCAGAAGCCAAAAACGCTTTATCTCAGCGAAAGAAGTCAAAAATGGACTATCTGTGAATTTGCAGCACTACATTCAATTTTCAGCCTTGTTGGTTGTTGGACAGCTCCGAAATACTGAGCAGCACTAGATCTGGCTGAATTAACTTGAAATTAGTTTCTCTGCTTATGTTCCAAATGATCAGCAAGCCAGAAGCCAAAAACGCTTTATCTCAGCGAAAGAAGTCAAAAATGGACTATCTGTGAATTTGCAGCTGCACATTCAATTTTCAGCCTTGTTGGTTATTGGACAGTTCCGAAATGCTGAGCAGCACTAGATCTGGCTGAATTAACCTGAAATTAGTTTCTCTGCTTATGTTCCAAATGATCAGAAAGCCAGAAGCCAAAAACGCTTTATCTCAGCGAAAGAAGTCAAAAATGGACTATCTGTGAATTTGCAGCTGTACATTCAATTTTCAGCCTTGTTGGTTGTTGGACAGCTCCGAAATACTGAGCAGCACTAGATCTGGCTGAATTAACTTGAAATTAGTTTCTCTGCTTATGTTCCAAATGATCAGAAAGCCAGAAGCCTAAAACGCTTTATCTCAGCGAAAGAAGTCAAAAATGGACTATCTGTGAATTTGCAGCACTACATTCAATTTTCAGCCTTGTTGGTTGTTGGACAGCTCCGAAATGCTGAGGAAAACGAGATTTGGCTGAATTAACCTGAAATTAGTTCATCTGCTTATGTTCCAAATGATCAGAAATCCAGAAGCCAAAAACGCTTTATCTCAGCGAAAGAAGTCAAAAATGGACTATCTGTGAATTTGCAGCTGTACATTCAATTTTCAGCCTTGTTGGTTGTTGGACAGCTAAGAAATGCTGAGCAACACTAGATCTGGCTGAATTAACTTGAAATTAGTTTCTCTGCTTATGTTCCAAATGATCAGCAAGCCAGAAGCCAAAAACGCTTTATCTCAGCGAAAGAAGTCAAAAATGGACTATCTGTTAATTTGCAGCTGTACATTCAATTTTCAGCCTTGTTGGTTGTTGGACAGCTCCGAAATGCTGAGGAAAACGAGATCTGGCTGAATTAACCTGAAATTAGTTCATCTGCTTATGTTCCAAATGATCAGCAAGCCAGAAGCCAAAAACGCTTTATCTCAGCGGAAGAAGTCAAAAATGGACTATCTGTAAATTTGTAGCACTACATTCAATTTTCAGCCTTGTTGGTTGTTGGACACCTCCGAAATGCTGAGCAACACTTGATCTGGCTGAATTAATGTGAAATTAGTTTCTCTGCTTATGTTCCAAATAATCAGCAAGCCAGAAGCCAAATACGCTTTATCTCAGCGGAAGAAGTCAAAAATGGACTATCTGTAAATTTGTAGCACTACATTCAATTTTCAGCCTTGTTGGTTGTTGGACACCTCCGAAATGCTGAGCAACACTTGATCTGGCTGAATTAATGTGAAATTAGTTTCTCTGCTTATGTTCCAAATGATCAGAAAGCCAGAAGCCTAAAACGCTTTATCTCAGCGAAAGAAGTCAAAAATGGACTATCTGTGAATTTGCAGCACTACATTCAATTTTCAGCCTTGTTGGTTGTTGGACAGCTAAGAAATGCTGAGCAACACTAGATCTGGCTGAATTAACTTGAAATTAGTTTCTCTGCTTATGTTCCAAATGATCAGAAAGCCAGAAGCCAAAAACGCTTTATCTCAGCGAAAGAAGTCAAAAATGGACTATCTGTGAATTTGCAGCTGTACATTCAATTTTCAGCCTTGTTGGTTGTTGGACAGCTAAGAAATGCTGAGCAACACTAGATCTGGCTGAATTAACCTGAAATTAGTTTCTCTGCTTATGTTCCAAAAGATCAGAAAGCCAGAAGCCAAAAACGCTTTATCTCAGCGAAAGAAGTCAAAAATGGACTATCTGTGAATTTGCAGCACTACATTCAATTTTCAGCCTTGTTGGTTGTTGGACAGCTCCGAAATACTGAGCAGCACTAGATCTGGCTGAATTAACTTGAAATTAGTTTCTCTGCTTATGTTCCAAATGATCAGCAAGCCAGAAGCCAAAAACGCTTTATCTCAGCGAAAGAAGTCAAAAATGGACTATCTGTGAATTTGCAGCTGCACATTCAATTTTCAGCCTTGTTGGTTATTGGACAGTTCCGAAATGCTGAGCAGCACTAGATCTGGCTGAATTAACCTGAAATTAGTTTCTCTGCTTATGTTCCAAATGATCAGAAAGCCAGAAGCCAAAAACGCTTTATCTCAGCGAAAGAAGTCAAAAATGGACTATCTGTGAATTTGCAGCTGTACATTCAATTTTCAGCCTTGTTGGTTGTTGGACAGCTCCGAAATACTGAGCAGCACTAGATCTGGCTGAATTAACTTGAAATTAGTTTCTCTGCTTATGTTCCAAATGATCAGAAAGCCAGAAGCCTAAAACGCTTTATCTCAGCGAAAGAAGTCAAAAATGGACTATCTGTGAATTTGCAGCACTACATTCAATTTTCAGCCTTGTTGGTTGTTGGACAGCTCCGAAATGCTGAGGAAAACGAGATTTGGCTGAATTAACCTGAAATTAGTTCATCTGCTTATGTTCCAAATGATCAGAAATCCAGAAGCCAAAAACGCTTTATCTCAGCGAAAGAAGTCAAAAATGGACTATCTGTGAATTTGCAGCTGTACATTCAATTTTCAGCCTTGTTGGTTGTTGGACAGCTAAGAAATGCTGAGCAACACTAGATCTGGCTGAATTAACTTGAAATTAGTTTCTCTGCTTATGTTCCAAATGATCAGCAAGCCAGAAGCCAAAAACGCTTTATCTCAGCGAAAGAAGTCAAAAATGGACTATCTGTTAATTTGCAGCTGTACATTCAATTTTCAGCCTTGTTGGTTATTGGACAGTTCCGAAATGCTGAGTAGCACTAGATCTGGCTGAATCAATTTGAAATTAGTTTCTCTGCTTATGTTCCAAATGATCAGCAAGCCAGAAGCCAAAAACGCTTTATCTCAGCGAAAGAAGTCAAAAATGGACTATCTGTGAATTTGCAGCACTACATTCAATTTTCAGCCTTGTTGGTTGTTGGACAGCTCCGAAATGCTGAGGAAAACGAGATCTGGCTGAATTAACCTGAAATTAGTTCATCTGCTTATGTTCCAAATGATCAGCAAGCCAGAAGCCAAAAACGCTTTATCTCAGCGGAAGAAGTCAAAAATGGACTATCTGTAAATTTGTAGCACTACATTCAATTTTCAGCCTTGTTGGTTGTTGGACACCTCCGAAATGCTGAGCAACACTTGATCTGGCTGAATTAATGTGAAATTAGTTTCTCTGCTTATGTTCCAAATGATCAGAAAGCCAGAAGCCTAAAACGCTTTATCTCAGCGAAAGAAGTCAAAAATGGACTATCTGTGAATTTGCAGCTGTACATTCAATTTTCAGCCTTGTTGGTTGTTGGACAGCTAAGAAATGCTGAGTAACACTAGATCTGGCTGAATTAACCTGAAATTAGTTTCTCTGCTTATGTTCCAAATAATCAGCAAGCCAGAAGCCAAATACGCTTTATCTCAGCGAAAGAAGTCAAAAATGGACTATCTGTGAATTTGCAGCACTACATTCAATTTTCAGCCTTGTTGGTTGTTGGACAGCTCCGAAATACTGAGCAGCACTAGATCTGGCTGAATTAACCTGAAATTAGTTTCTCTGCTTATGTTCCAAATGATCAGAAAGCCAGAAGCCAAAAACGCTTTATCTCAGCGAAAGAAGTCAAAAATGGACTATCTGTGAATTTGCAGCACTACATTCAATTTTCAGCCTTGTTGGTTGTTGGACAGCTCCGAAATACTGAGCAGCACTAGATCTGGCTGAATTAACCTGAAATTAGTTTCTCTGCTTATGTTCCAAATAATCAGCAAGCCAGAAGCCAAATACGCTTTATCTCAGCGAAAGAAGTCAAAAATGGACTATCTGTGAATTTGCAGCTGTACATTCAATTTTCAGCCTTGTTGGTTGTTGGACAGCTCCGAAATGCTGAGGAAAACGAGATCTGGCTGAATTAACCTGAAATTAGTTCATCTGCTTATGTTCCAAATGATCAGCAAGCCAGAAGCCAAAAACGCTTTATCTCAGCGGAAGAAGTCAAAAATGGACTATCTGTAAATTTGTAGCACTACATTCAATTTTCAGCCTTGTTGGTTGTTGGACACCTCCGAAATGCTGAGCAACACTTGATCTGGCTGAATTAATGTGAAATTAGTTTCTCTGCTTATGTTCCAAATAATCAGCAAGCCAGAAGCCAAATACGCTTTATCTCAGCGGAAGAAGTCAAAAATGGACTATCTGTAAATTTGTAGCACTACATTCAATTTTCAGCCTTGTTGGTTGTTGGACACCTCCGAAATACTGAGCAACACTTGATCTGGCTGAATTAATGTGAAATTAGTTTCTCTGCTTATGTTCCAAATGATCAGAAAGCCAGAAGCCTAAAACGCTTTATCTCAGCGAAAGAAGTCAAAAATGGACTATCTGTGAATTTGCAGCACTACATTCAATTTTCAGCCTTGTTGGTTGTTGGACAGCTAAGAAATGCTGAGCAACACTAGATCTGGCTGAATTAACTTGAAATTAGTTTCTCTGCTTATGTTCCAAATGATCAGCAAGCCAGAAGCCAAAAACGCTTTATCTCAGCGAAAGAAGTCAAAAATGGACTATCTGTGAATTTGCAGCACTACATTCAATTTTCAGCCTTGTTGGTTGTTGGACAGCTCCGAAATGCTGAGGAAAACGAGATCTGGCTGAATTAACCTGAAATTAGTTCATCTGCTTATGTTCCAAATGATCAGCAAGCCAGAAGCCAAAAACGCTTTATCTCAGCGGAAGAAGTCAAAAATGGACTATCTGTAAATTTGTAGCACTACATTCAATTTTCAGCCTTGTTGGTTGTTGGACACCTCCGAAATGCTGAGCAACACTTGATCTGGCTGAATTAATGTGAAATTAGTTTCTCTGCTTATGTTCCAAATGATCAGAAAGCCAGAAGCCAAAAACGCTTTATCTCAGCGGAAGAAGTCAAAAATGGACTATCTGTAAATTTGTAGCACTACATTCAATTTTCAGCCTTGTTGGTTGTTGGACACCTCCGAAATGCTGAGCAACACTTGATCTGGCTGAATTAATGTGAAATTAGTTTCTCTGCTTATGTTCCAAATAATCAGCAAGCCAGAAGCCAAATACGCTTTATCTCAGCGGAAGAAGTCAAAAATGGACTATCTGTAAATTTGTAGCACTACATTCAATTTTCAGCCTTGTTGGTTGTTGGACACCTCCGAAATACTGAGCAACACTTGATCTGGCTGAATTAATGTGAAATTAGTTTCTCTGCTTATGTTCCAAATGATCAGAAAGCCAGAAGCCTAAAACGCTTTATCTCAGCGAAAGAAGTCAAAAATGGACTATCTGTGAATTTGCAGCACTACATTCAATTTTCAGCCTTGTTGGTTGTTGGACAGCTAAGAAATGCTGAGCAACACTAGATCTGGCTGAATTAACTTGAAATTAGTTTCTCTGGTTATGTTCCAAATGATCAGCAAGCCAGAAGCCAAAAACGCTTTATCTCAGCGAAAGAAGTCAAAAATGGACTATCTGTTAATTTGCAGCTGTACATTCAATTTTCAGCCTTGTTGGTTATTGGACAGTTCCGAAATGCTGAGTAGCACTAGATCTGGCTGAATCAATTTGAAATTAGTTTCTCTGCTTATGTTCCAAATGATCAGCAAGCCAGAAGCCAAAAACGCTTTATCTCAGCGAAAGAAGTCAAAAATGGACTATCTGTGAATTTGCAGCACTACATTCAATTTTCAGCCTTGTTGGTTGTTGGACAGCTCCGAAATGCTGAGGAAAACGAGATCTGGCTGAATTAACCTGAAATTAGTTCATCTGCTTATGTTCCAAATGATCAGCAAGCCAGAAGCCAAAAACGCTTTATCTCAGCGGAAGAAGTCAAAAATGGACTATCTGTAAATTTGTAGCACTACATTCAATTTTCAGCCTTGTTGGTTGTTGGACACCTCCGAAATGCTGAGCAACACTTGATCTGGCTGAATTAATGTGAAATTAGTTTCTCTGCTTATGTTCCAAATAATCAGCAAGCCAGAAGCCAAATACGCTTTATCTCAGCGGAAGAAGTCAAAAATGGACTATCTGTAAATTTGTAGCACTACATTCAATTTTCAGCCTTGTTGGTTGTTGGACACCTCCGAAATACTGAGCAACACTTGATCTGGCTGAATTAATGTGAAATTAGTTTCTCTGCTTATGTTCCAAATGATCAGAAAGCCAGAAGCCTAAAACGCTTTATCTCAGCGAAAGAAGTCAAAAATGGACTATCTGTGAATTTGCAGCACTACATTCAATTTTCAGCCTTGTTGGTTGTTGGACAGCTAAGAAATGCTGAGCAACACTAGATCTGGCTGAATTAACTTGAAATTAGTTTCTCTGCTTATGTTCCAAATGATCAGAAAGCCAGAAGCCAAAAACGCTTTATCTCAGCGAAAGAAGTCAAAAATGGACTATCTGTGAATTTGCAGCTGTACATTCAATTTTCAGCCTTGTTGGTTGTTGGACAGCTAAGAAATGCTGAGCAACACTAGATCTGGCTGAATTAACCTGAAATTAGTTTCTCTGCTTATGTTCCAAAAGATCAGAAAGCCAGAAGCCAAAAACGCTTTATCTCAGCGAAAGAAGTCAAAAATGGACTATCTGTGAATTTGCAGCACTACATTCAATTTTCAGCCTTGTTGGTTGTTGGACAGCTCCGAAATACTGAGCAGCACTAGATCTGGCTGAATTAACCTGAAATTAGTTTCTCTGCTTATGTTCCAAATGATCAGAAAGCCAGAAGCCAACAACGCTTTATCTCAGCGAAAGAAGTCAAAAATGGACTATCTGTGAATTTGCAGCACTACATTCAATTTTCAGCCTTGTTGGTTGTTGGACAGCTAAGAAATGCTGAGCAACACTAGATCTGGCTGAATTAACTTGAAATTAGTTTCTCTGCTTATGTTCCAAATGATCAGAAAGCCAGAAGCCAAAAACGCTTTATCTCAGCGAAAGAAGTCAAAAATGGACTATCTGTGAATTTGCAGCTGTACATTCAATTTTCAGCCTTGTTGGTTGTTGGACAGCTAAGAAATGCTGAGCAACACTAGATCTGGCTGAATTAACCTGAAATTAGTTTCTCTGCTTATGTTCCAAAAGATCAGAAAGCCAGAAGCCAAAAACGCTTTATCTCAGCGAAAGAAGTCAAAAATGGACTATCTGTGAATTTGCAGCTGCACATTCAATTTTCAGCCTTGTTGGTTATTGGACAGTTCCGAAATGCTGAGCAGCACTAGATCTGGCTGAATTAACCTGAAATTAGTTTCTCTGCTTATGTTCCAAATGATCAGAAAGCCAGAAGCCAAAAACGCTTTATCTCAGCGAAAGAAGTCAAAAATGGACTATCTGTGAATTTGCAGCTGTACATTCAATTTTCAGCCTTGTTGGTTGTTGGACAGCTCCGAAATACTGAGCAGCACTAGATCTGGCTGAATTAACTTGAAATTAGTTTCTCTGCTTATGTTCCAAATGATCAGAAAGCCAGAAGCCTAAAACGCTTTATCTCAGCGAAAGAAGTCAAAAATGGACTATCTGTGAATTTGCAGCACTACATTCAATTTTCAGCCTTGTTGGTTGTTGGACAGCTCCGAAATGCTGAGGAAAACGAGATTTGGCTGAATTAACCTGAAATTAGTTCATCTGCTTATGTTCCAAATGATCAGAAATCCAGAAGCCAAAAACGCTTTATCTCAGCGAAAGAAGTCAAAAATGGACTATCTGTGAATTTGCAGCTGTACATTCAATTTTCAGCCTTGTTGGTTGTTGGACAGCTAAGAAATGCTGAGCAACACTAGATCTGGCTGAATTAACTTGAAATTAGTTTCTCTGCTTATGTTCCAAATGATCAGCAAGCCAGAAGCCAAAAACGCTTTATCTCAGCGAAAGAAGTCAAAAATGGACTATCTGTTAATTTGCAGCTGTACATTCAATTTTCAGCCTTGTTGGTTATTGGACAGTTCCGAAATGCTGAGTAGCACTAGATCTGGCTGAATCAATTTGAAATTAGTTTCTCTGCTTATGTTCCAAATGATCAGCAAGCCAGAAGCCAAAAACGCTTTATCTCAGCGAAAGAAGTCAAAAATGGACTATCTGTGAATTTGCAGCACTACATTCAATTTTCAGCCTTGTTGGTTGTTGGACAGCTCCGAAATGCTGAGGAAAACGAGATCTGGCTGAATTAACCTGAAATTAGTTCATCTGCTTATGTTCCAAATGATCAGCAAGCCAGAAGCCAAAAACGCTTTATCTCAGCGGAAGAAGTCAAAAATGGACTATCTGTAAATTTGTAGCACTACATTCAATTTTCAGCCTTGTTGGTTGTTGGACACCTCCGAAATGCTGAGCAACACTAGATCTGGCTGAATTAATGTGAAATTAGTTTCTCTGCTTATGTTCCAAATGATCAGAAAGCCAGAAGCCTAAAACGCTTTATCTCAGCGAAAGAAGTCAAAAATGGACTATCTGTGAATTTGCAGCACTACATTCAATTTTCAGCCTTGTTGGTTGTTGGACAGCTAAGAAATGCTGAGCAACACTAGATCTGGCTGAATTAACTTGAAATTAGTTTCTCTGCTTATGTTCCAAATGATCAGAAAGCCAGAAGCCAAAAACGCTTTATCTCAGCGAAAGAAGTCAAAAATGGACTATCTGTGAATTTGCAGCTGTACATTCAATTTTCAGCCTTGTTGGTTGTTGGACAGCTAAGAAATGCTGAGCAACACTAGATCTGGCTGAATTAACCTGAAATTAGTTTCTCTGCTTATGTTCCAAATAATCAGCAAGCCAGAAGCCAAATACGCTTTATCTCAGCGAAAGAAGTCAAAAATGGACTATCTGTGAATTTGCAGCACTACATTCAATTTTCAGCCTTGTTGGTTGTTGGACAGCTCCGAAATACTGAGCAGCACTAGATCTGGCTGAATTAACCTGAAATTAGTTTCTCTGCTTATGTTCCAAATGATCAGAAAGCCAGAAGCCAAAAACGCTTTATCTCAGCGAAAGAAGTCAAAAATGGACTATCTGTGAATTTGCAGCACTACATTCAATTTTCAGCCTTGTTGGTTGTTGGACAGCTCCGAAATACTGAGCAGCACTAGATCTGGCTGAATTAACCTGAAATTAGTTTCTCTGCTTATGTTCCAAATAATCAGCAAGCCAGAAGCCAAATACGCTTTATCTCAGCGAAAGAAGTCAAAAATGGACTATCTGTGAATTTGCAGCTGTACATTCAATTTTCAGCCTTGTTGGTTGTTGGACAGCTCCGAAATGCTGAGGAAAACGAGATCTGGCTGAATTAACCTGAAATTAGTTCATCTGCTTATGTTCCAAATGATCAGCAAGCCAGAAGCCAAAAACGCTTTATCTCAGCGGAAGAAGTCAAAAATGGACTATCTGTAAATTTGTAGCACTACATTCAATTTTCAGCCTTGTTGGTTGTTGGACACCTCCGAAATGCTGAGCAACACTTGATCTGGCTGAATTAATGTGAAATTAGTTTCTCTGCTTATGTTCCAAATAATCAGCAAGCCAGAAGCCAAATACGCTTTATCTCAGCGGAAGAAGTCAAAAATGGACTATCTGTAAATTTGTAGCACTACATTCAATTTTCAGCCTTGTTGGTTGTTGGACAGCTAAGAAATGCTGAGCAACACTAGATCTGGCTGAATTAACTTGAAATTAGTTTCTCTGCTTATGTTCCAAATGATCAGAAAGCCAGAAGCCAAAAACGCTTTATCTCAGCGAAAGAAGTCAAAAATGGACTATCTGTGAATTTGCAGCTGTACATTCAATTTTCAGCCTTGTTGGTTGTTGGACAGCTAAGAAATGCTGAGCAACACTAGATCTGGCTGAATTAACCTGAAATTAGTTTCTCTGCTTATGTTCCAAAAGATCAGAAAGCCAGAAGCCAAAAACGCTTTATCTCAGCGAAAGAAGTCAAAAATGGACTATCTGTGAATTTGCAGCACTACATTCAATTTTCAGCCTTGTTGGTTGTTGGACAGCTCCGAAATACTGAGCAGCACTAGATCTGGCTGAATTAACCTGAAATTAGTTTCTCTGCTTATGTTCCAAATGATCAGAAAGCCAGAAGCCAACAACGCTTTATCTCAGCGAAAGAAGTCAAAAATGGACTATCTGTGAATTTGCAGCACTACATTCAATTTTCAGCCTTGTTGGTTGTTGGACAGCTAAGAAATGCTGAGCAACACTAGATCTGGCTGAATTAACCTGAAATTAGTTTCTCTGCTTATGTTCCAAAAGATCAGAAAGCCAGAAGCCAAAAACGCTTTATCTCAGCGAAAGAAGTCAAAAATGGACTATCTGTGAATTTGCAGCACTACATTCAATTTTCAGCCTTGTTGGTTGTTGGACAGCTCCGAAATACTGAGCAGCACTAGATCTGGCTGAATTAACTTGAAATTAGTTTCTCTGCTTATGTTCCAAATGATCAGCAAGCCAGAAGCCAAAAACGCTTTATCTCAGCGAAAGAAGTCAAAAATGGACTATCTGTGAATTTGCAGCTGTACATTCAATTTTCAGCCTTGTTGGTTGTTGGACAGCTAAGAAATGCTGAGCAACACTAGATCTGGCTGAATTAACCTGAAATTAGTTTCTCTGCTTATGTTCCAAAAGATCAGAAAGCCAGAAGCCTAAAACGCTTTATCTCAGCGAAAGAAGTCAAAAATGGACTATCTGTGAATTTGCAGCACTACATTCAATTTTCAGCCTTGTTGGTTGTTGGACAGCTCCGAAATACTGAGCAGCACTAGATCTGGCTGAATTAACTTGAAATTAGTTTATCTGCTTATGTTCCAAATGATCAGAAAGCCAGAAGCCTAAAACGCTTTATCTCAGCGAAAGAAGTCAAAAATGGACTATCTGTAAATTTGTAGCACTACATTCAATTTTCAGCCTTGTTGGTTGTTGGACAGCTAAGAAATGCTGAGCAACACTTGATCTGGCTGAATTAATGTGAAATTAGTTTCTCTGCTTATGTTCCAAATAATCAGCAAGCCAGAAGCCAAATACGCTTTATCTCAGCGAAAGAAGTCAAAAATGGACTATCTGTGAATTTGCAGCTGTACATTCAATTTTCAGCCTTGTTGGTTGTTGGACAGCTAAGAAATGCTGAGCAACACTAGATCTGGCTGAATTAACCTGAAATTAGTTTCTCTGCTTATGTTCCAAATGATCAGCAAGCCAGAAGCCAAAAACGCTTTATCTCAGCGAAAGAAGTCAAAAATGGACTATCTGTGAATTTGCAGCTGTACATTCAATTTTCAGCCTTGTTGGTTATTGGACAGTTCCGAAATGCTGAGTAGCACTAGATCTGGCTGAATCAATCTGAAATTAGTTTCTCTGCTTATGTTCCAAATGATCAGAAAGCCAGAAGCCAAAAACGCTTTATCTCAGCGAAAGAAGTCAAAAATGGACTATCTGTGAATTTGCAGCTGTACATTCAATTTTCAGCCTTGTTGGTTGTTGGACAGCTAAGAAATGCTGAGCAACACTAGATCTGGCTGAATTAACCTGAAATTAGTTTCTCTGCTTATGTTCCAAATGATCAGAAAGCCAGAAGCCAAAAACGCTTTATCTCAGCGAAAGAAGTCAAAAATGGACTATCTGTGAATTTGCAGCTGTACATTCAATTTTCAGCCTTGTTGGTTGTTGGACAGCTAAGAAATGCTGAGCAACACTAGATCTGGCTGAATTAACCTGAAATTAGTTTCTCTGCTTATGTTCCAAAAGATCAGAAAGCCAGAAGCCAAAAACGCTTTATCTCAGCGAAAGAAGTCAAAAATGGACTATCTGTGAATTTGCAGCTGTACATTCAATTTTCAGCCTTGTTGGTTGTTGGACAGCTAAGAAATGCTGAGCAACACTAGATCTGGCTGAATTAACCTGAAATTAGTTTCTCTGCTTATGTTCCAAAAGATCAGAAAGCCAGAAGCCAAAAACGCTTTATCTCAGCGAAAGAAATCAAAAATGGACTATCTGTGAATTTGCAGCACTACATTCAATTTTCAGCCTTGTTGGTTGTTGGACAGCTCCGAAATACTGAGCAGCACTAGATCTGGCTGAATTAACTTGAAATTAGTTTCTCTGCTTATGTTCCAAATGATCAGCAAGCCAGAAGCCAAAAACGCTTTATCTCAGCGAAAGAAGTCAAAAATGGACTATCTGTTAATTTGCAGCTGTACATTCAATTTTCAGCCTTGTTGGTTATTGGACAGTTCCGAAATGCTGAGCAGCACTAGATCTGGCTGAATTAACCTGAAATTAGTTTCTCTGCTTATGTTCCAAATGATCAGAAAGCCAGAAGCCAACAACGCTTTATCTCAGCGAATAAAGTCAAAAATGGACTATCTGTGAATTTGCAGCACTACATTCAATTTTCAGCCTTGTTGGTTGTTGGACAGCTCCGAAATACTGAGCAGCACTAGATCTGGCTGAATTAACTTGAAATTAGTTTCTGTGCTTATGTTCCAAATGATCAGAAAGCCAGAAGCCAAAAACGCTTTATCTCAGCGAAAGAAGTCAATAATGGACTATCTGTGAATTTGCAGCTGTACATTCAATTTTCAGCCTTGTTGGTTGTTGGACAGCTAAGAAATGCTGAGCAACACTAGATCTGGCTGAATTAACCTGAAATTAGTTTCTCTGCTTATGTTCCAAAAGATCAGAAAGCCAGAAGCCAAAAACGCTTTATCTCAGCGAAAGAAGTCAAAAATGGACTATCTGTGAATTTGCAGCACTACATTCAATTTTCAGCCTTGTTGGTTGTTGGACAGCTCCGAAATACTGAGCAGCACTAGATCTGGCTGAATTAACTTGAAATTAGTTTCTCTGCTTATGTTCCAAATGATCAGAAAGCCAGAAGCCTAAAACGCTTTATCTCAGCGAAAGAAGTCAAAAATGGACTACCTGTGAATTTGCAGCACTACATTCAATTTTCAGCCTTGTTGGTTGTTGGACAGCTCCGAAATGCTGAGGAAAACGAGATTTGGCTGAATTAACCTGAAATTAGTTCATCTGCTTATGTTCCAAATAATCAGCAAGCCAGAAGCCAAATACGCTTTATCTCAGCGAAAGAAGTCAAAAATGGACTATCTGTGAATTTGCAGCTGTACATTCAATTTTCAGCCTTGTTGGTTGTTGGACAGCTCCGAAATACTGAGCAGCACTAGATCTGGCTGAATTAACTTGAAATTAGTTTCTCTGCTTATGTTCCAAATGATCAGAAAGCCAGAAGCCTAAAACGCTTTATCTCAGCGAAAGAAGTCAAAAATGGACTATCTGTAAATTTGTAGCACTACATTCAATTTTCAGCCTTGTTGGTTGTTGGACACCTCCGAAATGCTGAGCAACACTTGATCTAGCTGAATTAATGTGAAATTAGTTTCTCTGCTTATGTTCCAAATAATCAGCAAGCCAGAAGCCAAATACGCTTTATCTCAGCGAAAGAAGTCAAAAATGGATTATCTGTGAATTTGCAGCTGTACATTCAATTTTCAGCCTTGTTGGTTGTTGGACAGCTAAGAAATGCTGAGCAACACTAGATCTGGCTGAATTAACCTGAAATTAGTTTCTCTGCTTATGTTCCAAACGATCAGAAAGCCAGAAGCCAAAAACGGTTTATCTCAGCGAAAGAAGTCAAAAATGGACTATCTGTGAATTTGCAGCACTACATTCAATTTTCAGCCTTGTTGGTTGTTGGACAGCTCCGAAATACTGAGTAGCACTAGATCTGGCTGAATTAACTTGAAATTAGTTTCTCTGCTTATGTTCCAAATGATCAGCAAGCCAGAAGCCAAAAACGCTTTATCTCAGCGAAAGAAGTCAAAAATTGACTATCTGTGAATTTGCAGCTGTACATTCAATTTTCAGTCTTGTTGGTTATTGGACAGTTCCGAAATGCTGAGCAACACTAGATCTGGCTGAATTAACCTGAAATTAGTTTCTCTGCTTATGTTCCAAATGATCAGAAAGCCAGAAGCCAAAAACGGTTTATCTCAGCGAAAGAAGTCAAAAATGGACTATCTGTGAATTTGCAGCACTACATTCAATTTTCAGCCTTGTTGGTTGTTGGACAGCTAAGAAATGCTGAGCAACACTTGATCTGGCTGAATTAATGTGAAATTAGTTTCTCTGCTTATGTTCCAAATAATCAGCAAGCCAGAAGCCAAATACGCTTTATCTCAGCGAAAGAAGTCAAAAATGGACTATCTGTGAATTTGCAGCTGTACATTCAATTTTCAGCCTTGTTGGTTGTTGGACAGCTAAGAAATGCTGAGCAACACTAGATCTGGCTGAATTAACCTGAAATTAGTTTCTCTGCTTATGTTCCAAATGATCAGCAAGCCAGAAGCCAAAAACGCTTTATCTCAGCGAAAGACGTCAAAAATGGACTATCTGTGAATTTGCAGCTGTACATTCAATTTTCAGCCTTGTTGGTTATTGGACAGTTCCGAAATGCTGAGTAGCACTAGATCTGGCTGAATCAATCTGAAATTAGTTTCTCTGCTTATGTTCCAAATGATCAGAAAGCCAGAAGCCAAAAACGCTTTATCTCAGCGAAAGAAGTCAAAAATGGACTATCTGTGAATTTGCAGCTGTACATTCAATTTTCAGCCTTGTTGGTTGTTGGACAGCTAAGAAATGCTGAGCAACACTAGATCTGGCTGAATTAACCTGAAATTAGTTTCTCTGCTTATGTTCCAAATGATCAGAAAGCCAGAAGCCAAAAACGCTTTATCTCAGCGAAAGAAGTCAAAAATGGACTATCTGTGAATTTGCAGCACTACATTCAATTTTCAGCTTTGTTGGTTGTTGGACAGCTCCGAAATGCTGAGCAACACTAGATCTGGCTGAATTAACCTGAAATTAGTTTCTCTGCTTATGTTCCAAAAGATCAGAAAGCCAGAAGCCAAAAACGCTTTATCTCAGCGAAAGAAGTCAAAAATGGACTATTTGTGAATTTGCAGCTGTACATTCAATTTTCAGCCTTGTTGGTTGTTGGACAGCTAAGAAATGCTGAGCAACACTAGATCTGGCTGAATTAACCTGAAATTAGTTTCTCTGCTTATGTTCCAAATGATCAGAAAGCCAGAAGCCAAAAACGGTTTATCTCAGCGAAAGAAGTCAAAAATGGACTATCTGTGAATTTGCAGCACTACATTCAATTTTCAGCCTTGTTGGTTGTTGGACAGCTCCGAAATACTGAGCAGCACTAGATCTGGCTGAATTAACTTGAAATTAGTTTCTCTGCTTATGTTCCAAATGATCAGAAAGCCAGAAGCCTAAAACGCTTTATCTCAGCGAAAGAAGTCAAAAATGGACTACCTGTGAATTTGCAGCACTACATTCAATTTTCAGCCTTGTTGGTTGTTGGACAGCTAAGAAATGCTGAGCAACACTAGATCTGGCTGAATTAACCTGAAATTAGTTCATCTGCTTATGTTCCAAATAATCAGCAAGCCAGAAGCCAAATACGCTTTATCTCAGCGAAAGA
This sequence comes from Poecilia mexicana, assembly GCF_051168715.1. Lineage (NCBI taxonomy): Eukaryota > Metazoa > Chordata > Actinopteri > Cyprinodontiformes > Poeciliidae > Poecilia > Poecilia mexicana. Next base: position 32,046,587 of record NW_028263373.1, read on the forward strand.
AGTCAAAAATGGACTATCTGTGAATTTGCAGCTGTACATTCAATTTTCAGCCTTGTTGGTTGTTGGACAGCTCCGAAATACTGAGCAGCACTAGATCTGGCTGAATTAACTTGAAATTAGTTTCTCTGCTTATGTTCCAAATGATCAGAGAGCCAGAAGCCTAAAACGCTTTATCTCAGCGAAAGAAGTCAAAAATGGACTATCTGTAAATTTGTAGCACTACATTCAATTTTCAGCCTTGTTGGTTGTTGGACACCTCCGAAATGCTGAGCAACACTTGATCTAGCTGAATTAATGTGAAATTAGTTTCTCTGCTTATGTTCCAAATAATCAGCAAGCCAGAAGCCAAATACGCTTTATCTCAGCGAAAGAAGTCAAAAATGGATTATCTGTGAATTTGCAGCTGTACATTCAATTTTCAGCCTTGTTGGTTGTTGGACAGCTAAGAAATGCTGAGCAACACTAGATCTGGCTGAATTAACCTGAAATTAGTTTCTCTGCTTATGTTCCAAACGATCAGAAAGCCAGAAGCCAAAAACGGTTTATCTCAGCGAAAGAAGTCAAAAATGGACTATCTGTGAATTTGCAGCACTACATTCAATTTTCAGCCTTGTTGGTTGTTGGACAGCTCCGAAATACTGAGTAGCACTAGATCTGGCTGAATTAACTTGAAATTAGTTTCTCTGCTTATGTTCCAAATGATCAGCAAGCCAGAAGCCAAAAACGCTTTATCTCAGCGAAAGAAGTCAAAAATTGACTATCTGTGAATTTGCAGCTGTACATTCAATTTTCAGCCTTGTTGGTTATTGGACAGTTCCGAAATGCTGAGCAACACTAGATCTGGCTGAATTAACCTGAAATTAGTTTCTCTGCTTATGTTCCAAATGATCAGAAAGCCAGAAGCCAAAAACGGTTTATCTCAGCGAAAGAAGTCAAAAATGGACTATCTGTGAATTTGCAGCACTACATTCAATTTTCAGCCTTGTTGGTTGTTGGACAGCTCCGAAATACTGAGTAGCACTAGATCTGGCTGAATTAACTTGAAATTAGTTTCTCTGCTTATGTTCCAAATGATCAGCAAGCCAGAAGTCAAAAACGCTTTATCTCAGCGAAAGAAGTCAAAAATTGACTATCTGTGAATTTGCAGCTGTACATTCAATTTTCAGCCTTGTTGGTTATTGGACAGTTCCGAAATGCTGAGTAGCACTAGATCTGGCTGAATCAATTTGAAATTAGTTTCTCTGCTTATGTTCCAAATGATCAGAAAGCCAGAAGCCAAAAACGCTTTATCTCAGCGAAAGAAGTCAAAAATGGACTATCTGTGAATTTGCAGCTGTACATTCAATTTTCAGCCTTGTTCGTTGTTGGACAGCTCCGAAATGCTGAGGAAAACGAGATTTGGCTGAATTAACCTGAAATTAGTTCATCTGCTTATGTTCCAAATAATCAGCAAGCCAGAAGCCAAATACGCTTTATCTCAGCGAAAGAAGTCAAAAATGGACTATCTGTGAATTTGCAGCTGTACATTCAATTTTCAGCCTTGTTGGTTGTTGGACAGCTCCGAAATACTGAGCAGCACTAGATCTGGCTGAATTAACTTGAAATTAGTTTCTCTGCTTATGTTCCAAATGATCAGAAAGCCAGAAGCCTAAAACGCTTTATCTCAGCGAAAGAAGTCAAAAATGGACTATCTGTAAATTTGTAGCACTACATTCAATTTTCAGCCTTGTTGGTTGTTGGACACCTCCGAAATGCTGAGCAACACTTGATCTGGCTGAATTAACTTGAAATTAGTTTCTCTGCTTATGTTCCAAATGATCAGAAAGCCAGAAGCCTAAAACGCTTTATCTCAGCGAAAGAAGTCAAAAATGGACTACCTGTGAATTTGCAGCACTACATTCAATTTTCAGCCTTGTTGGTTGTTGGACAGCTCCGAAATGCTGAGGAAAACGAGATTTGGCTGAATTAACCTGAAATTAGTTCATCTGCTTATGTTCCAAATAATCAGCAAGCCAGAAGCCAAATACGCTTTATCTCAGCGAAAGAAGTCAAAAATGGACTATCTGTGAATTTGCAGCTGTACATTCAATTTTCAGCCTTGTTGGTTGTTGGACAGCTCCGAAATACTGAGCAGCACTAGATCTGGCTGAATTAACTTGAAATTAGTTTCTCTGCTTATGTTCCAAATGATCAGAAAGCCAGAAGCCTAAAACGCTTTATCTCAGCGAAAGAAGTCAAAAATGGACTATCTGTAAATTTGTAGCACTACATTCAATTTTTAGCCTTGTTGGTTGTTGGACACCTCCGAAATGCTGAGCAACACTAGATCTGGCTGAATTAACCTGAAATTAGTTTCTCTGCTTATGTTCCAAATGATCAGAAAGCCAGAAGCCAAAAACGGTTTATCTCAGCGAAAGAAGTCAAAAATGGACTATCTGTGAATTTGCAGCACTACATTCAATTTTTAGCCTTGTTGGTTGTTGGACAGCTCCGAAATACTGAGTAGCACTAGATCTGGCTGAATTAACTTGAAATTAGTTTCTCTGCTTATGTTCCAAATGATCAGCAAGCCAGAAGCCAAAAACGCTTTATCTCAGCGAAAGAAGTCAAAAATTGACTATCTGTGAATTTGCAGCTGTACATTCAATTTTCAGCCTTGTTGGTTATTGGACAGTTCCGAAATGCTGAGCAACACTAGATCTGGCTGAATTAACCTGAAATTAGTTTCTCTGCTTATGTTCCAAATGATCAGAAAGCCAGAAGCCAAAAACGGTTTATCTCAGCGAAAGAAGTCAAAAATTGACTATCTGTGAATTTGCAGCTGTACATTCAATTTTCAGCCTTGTTGGTTATTGGACAGTTCCGAAATGCTGAGTAGCACTAGATCTGGCTGAATCAATTTGAAATTAGTTTCTCTGCTTATGTTCCAAATGATCAGAAAGCCAGAAGCCAAAAACGCTTTATCTCAGCGAAAGAAGTCAAAAATGGACTATCTGTGAATTTGCAGCTGTACATTCAATTTTCAGCCTTGTTGGTTGTTGGACAGCTCCGAAATACTGAGCAGCACTAGATCTGGCTGAATTAACTTGAAATTAGTTTCTCTGCTTATGTTCCAAATGATCAGAAAGCCAGAAGCCTAAAACGCTTTATCTCAGCGAAAGAAGTCAAAAATGGACTATCTGTAAATTTGTAGCACTACATTCAATTTTCAGCCTTGTTGGTTGTTGGACACCTCCGAAATGCTGAGCAACACTTGATCTGGCTGAATTAATGTGAAATTAGTTTCTCTGCTTATGTTCCAAATAATCAGCAAGCCAGAAGCCAAATACGCTTTATCTCAGCGAAAGAAGTCAAAAATGGATTATCTGTGAATTTGCAGCTGTACATTCAATTTTCAGCCTTGTTGGTTGTTGGACAGCTAAGAAATGCTGAGCAACACTAGATCTGGCTGAATTAACCTGAAATTAGTTTCTCTGCTTATGTTCCAAATGATCAGAAAGCCAGAAGCCAAAAACGGTTTATCTCAGCGAAAGAAGTCAAAAATGGACTATCTGTGAATTTGCAGCACTACATTCAATTTTCAGCCTTGTTGGTTGTTGGACAGCTCCGAAATACTGAGTAGCACTAGATCTGGCTGAATTAACTTGAAATTAGTTTCTCTGCTTATGTTCCAAATGATCAGCAAGCCAGAAGCCAAAAACGCTTTATCTCAGCGAAAGAAGTCAAAAATTGACTATCTGTGAATTTGCAGCTGTACATTCAATTTTCAGCCTTGTTGGTTATTGGACAGTTCCGAAATGCTGAGTAGCACTAGATCTGGCTGAATCAATTTGAAATTAGTTTCTCTGCTTATGTTCCAAATGATCAGAAAGCCAGAAGCCAAAAACGCTTTATCTCAGCGAAAGAAGTCAAAAATGGACTATCTGTGAATTTGCAGCTGTACATTCAATTTTCAGCCTTGTTGGTTGTTGGACAGCTAAGAAATGCTGAGCAACACTAGATCTGGCTGAATTAACCTGAAATTAGTTTCTCTGCTTATGTTCCAAAAGATCAGAAAGCCAGAAGCCAAAAACGGTTTATCTCAGCGAAAGAAGTCAAAAATGGACTATCTGTGAATTTGCAGCACTACATTCAATTTTCAGCCTTGTTGGTTGTTGGACAGCTCCGAAATACTGAGTAGCACTAGATCTGGCTGAATTAACTTGAAATTAGTTTCTCTGCTTATGTTCCAAATGATCAGCAAGCCAGAAGCCAAAAACGCTTTATCTCAGCGAAAGAAGTCAAAAATTGACTATCTGTGAATTTGCAGCTGTACATTCAATTTTCAGCCTTGTTGGTTATTGGACAGTTCCGAAATGCTGAGCAACACTAGATCTGGCTGAATTAACCTGAAATTAGTTTCTCTGCTTATGTTCCAAATGATCAGAAAGCCAGAAGCCAAAAACGGTTTATCTCAGCGAAAGAAGTCAAAAATGGACTATCTGTGAATTTGCAGCACTACATTCAATTTTCAGCCTTGTTGGTTGTTGGACAGCTCCGAAATACTGAGTAGCACTAGATCTGGCTGAATTAACTTGAAATTAGTTTCTCTGCTTATGTTCCAAATGATCAGCAAGCCAGAAGTCAAAAACGCTTTATCTCAGCGAAAGAAGTCAAAAATTGACTATCTGTGAATTTGCAGCTGTACATTCAATTTTCAGCCTTGTTGGTTATTGGACAGTTCCGAAATGCTGAGTAGCACTAGATCTGGCTGAATCAATTTGAAATTAGTTTCTCTGCTTATGTTCCAAATGATCAGAAAGCCAGAAGCCAAAAACGCTTTATCTCAGCGAAAGAAGTCAAAAATGGACTATCTGTGAATTTGCAGCTGTACATTCAATTTTCAGCCTTGTTCGTTGTTGGACAGCTCCGAAATGCTGAGGAAAACGAGATTTGGCTGAATTAACCTGAAATTAGTTCATCTGCTTATGTTCCAAATAATCAGCAAGCCAGAAGCCAAATACGCTTTATCTCAGCGAAAGAAGTCAAAAATGGACTATCTGTGAATTTGCAGCTGTACATTCAATTTTCAGCCTTGTTGGTTGTTGGACAGCTCCGAAATACTGAGCAGCACTAGATCTGGCTGAATTAACTTGAAATTAGTTTCTCTGCTTATGTTCCAAATGATCAGAAAGCCAGAAGCCTAAAACGCTTTATCTCAGCGAAATAAGTCAAAAATGGACTATCTGTAAATTTGTAGCACTACATTCAATTTTCAGCCTTGTTGGTTGTTGGACACCTCCGAAATGCTGAGCAACACTTGATCTGGCTGAATTAACTTGAAATTAGTTTCTCTGCTTATGTTCCAAATGATCAGAAAGCCAGAAGCCTAAAACGCTTTATCTCAGCGAAAGAAGTCAAAAATGGACTACCTGTGAATTTGCAGCACTACATTCAATTTTCAGCCTTGTTGGTTGTTGGACAGCTCCGAAATGCTGAGGAAAACGAGATTTGGCTGAATTAACCTGAAATTAGTTCATCTGCTTATGTTCCAAATAATCAGCAAGCCAGAAGCCAAATACGCTTTATCTCAGCGAAAGAAGTCAAAAATGGACTATCTGTGAATTTGCAGCTGTACATTCAATTTTCAGCCTTGTTGGTTGTTGGACAGCTCCGAAATACTGAGCAGCACTAGATCTGGCTGAATTAACTTGAAATTAGTTTCTCTGCTTATGTTCCAAATGATCAGAAAGCCAGAAGCCTAAAACGCTTTATCTCAGCGAAAGAAGTCAAAAATGGACTATCTGTAAATTTGTAGCACTACATTCAATTTTTAGCCTTGTTGGTTGTTGGACACCTCCGAAATGCTGAGCAACACTAGATCTGGCTGAATTAACCTGAAATTAGTTTCTCTGCTTATGTTCCAAATGATCAGAAAGCCAGAAGCCAAAAACGGTTTATCTCAGCGAAAGAAGTCAAAAATGGACTATGTGAATTTGCAGCACTACATTCAATTTTCAGCCTTGTTGGTTGTTGGACAGCTCCGAAATACTGAGTAGCACTAGATCTGGCTGAATTAACTTGAAATTAGTTTCTCTGCTTATGTTCCAAATGATCAGCAAGCCAGAAGCCAAAAACGCTTTATCTCAGCGAAAGAAGTCAAAAATTGACTATCTGTGAATTTGCAGCTGTACATTCAATTTTCAGCCTTGTTGGTTATTGGACAGTTCCGAAATGCTGAGCAACACTAGATCTGGCTGAATTAACCTGAAATTAGTTTCTCTGCTTATGTTCCAAATGATCAGAAAGCCAGAAGCCAAAAACGGTTTATCTCAGCGAAAGAAGTCAAAAATTGACTATCTGTGAATTTGCAGCTGTACATTCAATTTTCAGCCTTGTTGGTTATTGGACAGTTCCGAAATGCTGAGTAGCACTAGATCTGGCTGAATCAATTTGAAATTAGTTTCTCTGCTTATGTTCCAAATGATCAGAAAGCCAGAAGCCAAAAACGCTTTATCTCAGCGAAAGAAGTCAAAAATGGACTATCTGTGAATTTGCAGCTGTACATTCAATTTTCAGCCTTGTTGGTTGTTGGACAGCTCCGAAATACTGAGCAGCACTAGATCTGGCTGAATTAACTTGAAATTAGTTTCTCTGCTTATGTTCCAAATGATCAGAAAGCCAGAAGCCTAAAACGCTTTATCTCAGCGAAAGAAGTCAAAAATGGACTATCTGTAAATTTGTAGCACTACATTCAATTTTCAGCCTTGTTGGTTGTTGGACACCTCCGAAATGCTGAGCAACACTTGATCTGGCTGAATTAATGTGAAATTAGTTTCTCTGCTTATGTTCCAAATAATCAGCAAGCCAGAAGCCAAATACGCTTTATCTCAGCGAAAGAAGTCAAAAATGGATTATCTGTGAATTTGCAGCTGTACATTCAATTTTCAGCCTTGTTGGTTGTTGGACAGCTAAGAAATGCTGAGCAACACTAGATCTGGCTGAATTAACCTGAAATTAGTTTCTCTGCTTATGTTCCAAATGATCAGAAAGCCAGAAGCCAAAAACGGTTTATCTCAGCGAAAGAAGTCAAAAATGGACTATCTGTGAATTTGCAGCACTACATTCAATTTTCAGCCTTGTTGGTTGTTGGACAGCTCCGAAATACTGAGTAGCACTAGATCTGGCTGAATTAACTTGAAATTAGTTTCTCTGCTTATGTTCCAAAAGATCAGAAAGCCAGAAGCCAAAAACGCTTTATCTCAGCGAAAGAAGTCAAAAATGGACTATCTGTGAATTTGCAGATGTACATTCAATTTTCAGCCTTGTTGGTTGTTGGACAGCTAAGAAATGCTGAGCAACACTAGATCTGGCTGAATTAACCTGAAATTAGTTTCTCTGCTTATGTTCCAAAAGATCAGAAAGCCAGAAGCCAAAAACGCTTTATCTCAGCGAAAGAAGTCAAAAATGGACTATCTGTGAATTTGCAGCACTACATTCAATTTTCAGCCTTGTTGGTTGTTGGATAGCTCCGAAATACTGAGCAGCACTAGATCTGGCTGAATTAACCTGAAATTAGTTTCTCTGCTTATGTTCCAAAAGATCAGAAAGCCAGAAGCCAAAAACGCTTTATCTCAGCGAAAGAAGTCAAAAATGGACTATCTGTGAATTTGCAGCTGTACATTCAATTTTCAGCCTTGTTGGTTGTTGGACAGCTAAGAAATGCTGAGCAACACTAGATCTGGCTGAATTAAGTTGAAATTAGTTTCTCAGCTTATGTTCCAAATGATCAGAAAGCCAGAAGCCAAAAACGCTTTATCTCAGCGAAAGAAGTCAAAAATGGACTATCTGTAAATTTGTAGCACTACATTCAATTTTCAGCCTTGTTGGTTGTTGGACACCTCCGAAATGCTGAGCAACACTTGATCTGGCTGAATTAATGTGAAATTAGTTTCTCTGCTTATGTTCCAAATAATCAGCAAGCCAGAAGCCAAATACGCTTTATCTCAGCGAAAGAAGTCAAAAATGGACTATCTGTGAATTTGCAGCTGTACATTCAATTTTCAGCCTTGTTGGTTGTTGGACAGCTAAGAAATGCTGAGCAACACTAGATCTGGCTGAATTAACCTGAAATTAGTTTCTCTGCTTATGTTCCAAATGATCAGAAAGCCAGAAGCCAAAAACGGTTTATCTCAGCGAAAGAAGTCAAAAATGGACTATCTGTGAATTTGCAGCACTACATTCAATTTTCAGCCTTGTTGGTTGTTGGACAGCTCCGAAATACTGAGTAGCACTAGATCTGACTGAATTAACTTGAAATTAGTTTCTCTGCTTATGTTCCAAATGATCAGAAAGCCAGAAGCCTAAAACGCTTTATCTCAGCGAAAGAAGTCAAAAATGGACTACCTGTGAATTTGCAGCACTACATTCAATTTTCAGCCTTGTTGGTTGTTGGACAGGTTCGAAATGCTGAGCAGCACTAGATCTGGCTGAATTAACCTGAAATTAGTTCATCTGCTTATGTTCCAAATAATCAGCAAGCCAGAAGCCAAATACGCTTTATCTCAGCGAAAGAAGTCAAAAATGGACTATCTGTGAATTTGCAGCTGTACATTCAATTTTCAGCCTTGTTGGTTGTTGGACAGCTAAGAAATGCTGAGCAACACTAGATCTGGCTGAATTAACCTGAAATTAGTTTCTCTGCTTATGTTCCAAAAGATCAGAAAGCCAGAAGCCAAAAACGCTTTATCTCAGCGAAAGAAGTCAAAAATGGACTATCTGTGAATTTGCAGCACAACATTCAATTTTCAGCCTTGTTGATTGTTGGACAGCTCCGAAATAGTGAGCAGCACTAGATCTGGCTGAATTAGCCTGAAATTAGTTTCTCTGCTTATGTTCCAAATGATCAGAAAGCCAGAAGCCAAAAACGGTTTATCTCAGCGAAAGAAGTCAAAAATGGACTATCTGTGAATTTGCAGCACTACATTCAATTTTCAGCCTTGTTGGTTGTTGGACAGCTCCGAAATACTGAGTAGCACTAGATCTGGCTGAATTAACTTGAAATTAGTTTCTCTGCTTATGTTCCAAATGATCAGCAAGCCAGAAGCCAAAAACGCTTTATCTCAGCGAAAGAAGTCAAAAATTGACTATCTGTGAATTTGCAGCTGTACATTCAATTTTCAGCCTTGTTGGTTATTGGACAGTTCCGAAATGCTGAGTAGCACTAGATCTGGCTGAATCAATTTGAAATTAGTTTCTCTGCTTATGTTCCAAATGATCAGAAAGCCAGAAGCCAAAAACGCTTTATCTCAGCGAAAGAAGTCAAAAATGGACTATCTGTGAATTTGCAGCTGTACATTCAATTTTCAGCCTTGTTGGTTGTTGGACAGCTAAGAAATGCTGAGCAACACTAGATCTGGCTGAATTAACCTGAAATTAGTTTCTCTGCTTATGTTCCAAAAGATCAGAAAGCCAGAAGCCAAAAACGCTTTATCTCAGCGAAAGAAGTCAAAAATGGACTATCTGTGAATTTGCAGCACTACATTCAATTTTCAGCCTTGTTGGTTGTTGGATAGCTCCGAAATACTGAGCAGCACTAGATCTGGCTGAATTAACCTGAAATTAGTTTCTCTGCTTATGTTCCAAAAGATCAGAAAGCCAGAAGCCAAAAACGCTTTATCTCAGCGAAAGAAGTCAAAAATGGACTATCTGTGAATTTGCAGCTGTACATTCAATTTTCAGCCTTGTTGGTTGTTGGACAGCTAAGAAATGCTGAGGAACACTAGATCTGGCTGAATTAACCTGATATTAGTTTCTCAGCTTATGTTCCAAATGATCAGAAAGCCAGAAGCCAAAAACGCTTTATCTCAGCGAAAGAAGTCAAAAATGGACTATCTGTGAATTTGCAGCACAACATTCAATTTTCAGCCTTGTTGATTGTTGGACAGCTCCGAAATAGTGAGCAGCACTAGATCTGGCTGAATTAGCCTGAAATTAGTTTCTCTGCTTATGTTCCAAATGATCAGAAAGCCAGAAGCCAAAAACGGTTTATCTCAGCGAAAGAAGTCAAAAATGGACTATCTGTGAATTTGCAGCACTACATTCAATTTTCAGCCTTGTTGGTTGTTGGACAGCTCCGAAATACTGAGTAGCACTAGATCTGGCTGAATTAACTTGAAATTAGTTTCTCTGCTTATGTTCCAAATGATCAGCAAGCCAGAAGCCAAAAACGCTTTATCTCAGCGAAAGAAGTCAAAAATTGACTATCTGTGAATTTGCAGCTGTACATTCAATTTTCAGCCTTGTTGGTTATTGGACAGTTCCGAAATGCTGAGTAGCACTAGATCTGGCTGAATCAATTTGAAATTAGTTTCTCTGCTTATGTTCCAAATGATCAGAAAGCCAGAAGCCAAAAACGCTTTATCTCAGCGAAAGAAGTCAAAAATGGACTATCTGTGAATTTGCAGCTGTACATTCAATTTTCAGCCTTGTTGGTTGTTGGACAGCTAAGAAATGCTGAGCAACACTAGATCTGGCTGAATTAACCTGAAATTAGTTTCTCTGCTTATGTTCCAAAAGATCAGAAAGCCAGAAGCCAAAAACGCTTTATCTCAGCGAAAGAAGTCAAAAATGGACTATCTGTGAATTTGCAGCACTACATTCAATTTTCAGCCTTGTTGGTTGTTGGATAGCTCCGAAATACTGAGCTGCACTAGATCTGGCTGAATTAACCTGAAATTAGTTTCTCTGCTTATGTTCCAAAAGATCAGAAAGCCAGAAGCCAAAAACGCTTTATCTCAGCGAAAGAAGTCAAAAATGGACTATCTGTGAATTTGCAGCTGTACATTCAATTTTCAGCCTTGTTGGTTGTTGGACAGCTAAGAAATGCTGAGCAACACTAGATCTGGCTGAATTAACCTGATATTAGTTTCTCAGCTTATGTTCCAAATGATCAGAAAGCCAGAAGCCAAAAACGCTTTATCTCAGCGAAAGAAGTCAAAAATGGACTATCTGTAAATTTGTAGCACTACATTCAATTTTCAGCCTTGTTGGTTGTTGGACACCTCCGAAATGCTGAGCAACACTTGATCTGGCTGAATTAATGTGAAATTAGTTTCTCTGCTTATGTTCCAAATAATCAGCAAGCCAGAAGCCAAAAACGCTTTATCTCAGCGAAAGAAGTCAAAAATGGACTATCTGTGAATTTGCAGCTGTACATTCAATTTTCAGCCTTGTTGGTTGTTGGACAGCTAAGAAATGCTGAGCAACACTAGATCTGGCTGAATTAACCTGAAATTAGTTTCTCTGCTTATGTTCCAAATGATCAGAAAGCCAGAAGCCAAAAACGGTTTATCTCAGCGAAAGAAGTCAAAAATGGACTATCTGTGAATTTGCAGCACTACATTCAATTTTCAGCCTTGTTGGTTGTTGGACAGCTCCGAAATACTGAGTAGCACTAGATCTGGCTGAATTAACTTGAAATTAGTTTCTCTGCTTATGTTCCAAATGATCAGCAAGCCAGAAGCCAAAAACGCTTTATCTCAGCGAAAGAAGTCAAAAATGGACTATCTGTGAATTTGCAGCTGTACATTCAATTTTCAGCCTTGTTGGTTGTTGGACAGCTCCGAAATACTGAGCAGCACTAGATCTGGCTGAATTAACTTGAAATTAGTTTCTCTGCTTATGTTCCAAATGATCAGAAAGCCAGAAGCCTAAAACGCTTTATCTCAGCGAAAGAAGTCAAAAATGGACTACCTGTGAATTTGCAGCACTACATTCAATTTTCAGCCTTGTTGGTTGTTGGACAGGTTCGAAATGCTGAGCAGCACTAGATCTGGCTGAATTAACCTGAAATTAGTTCATCTGCTTATGTTCCAAATAATCAGCAAGCCAGAAGCCAAATACGCTTTATCTCAGCGAAAGAAGTCAAAAATGGACTATCTGTGAATTTGCAGCTGTACATTCAATTTTCAGCCTTGTTGGTTGTTGGACAGCTAAGAAATGCTGAGCAACACTAGATCTGGCTGAATTAACCTGAAATTAGTTTCTCAGCTTATGTTCCAAATGATCAGAAAGCCAGAAGCCAAAAACGCTTTATCTCAGCGAAAGAAGTCAAAAATGGACTATCTGTGAATTTGCAGCACAACATTCAATTTTCAGCCTTGTTGATTGTTGGACAGCTCCGAAATAGTGAGCAGCACTAGATCTGACTGAATTAGCCTGAAATTAGTTTCTCTGCTTATGTTCCAAATGATCAGAAAGCCAGAAGCCAAAAACGCTTTATCTCAGCGAAAGAAGTCAAAAATGGACTATCTGTGAATTTGCAGCTGTACATTCAATTTTCAGCCTTGTTGGTTGTTGGACAGCTAAGAAATGCTGAGCAACACTAGATCTGGCTGAATTAACCTGAAATTAGTTTCTCAGCTTATGTTCCAAATGATCAGAAAGCCAGAAGCCAAAAACGCTTTATCTCAGCGAAAGAAGTCAAAAATGGACTATCTGTGAATTTGCAGCACAACATTCAATTTTGAGCCTTGTTGATTGTTGGACAGCTCCGAAATAGTGAGCAGCACTAGATCTGGCTGAATTAGCCTGAAATTAGTTTCTCTGCTTATGTTCCAAATGATCAGAAAGCCAGAAGCCAAAAACGCTTTATCTCAGCGAAAGAAGTCAAAAATGGACTATCTGTGAATTTGCAGCTGTACATTCAATTTTCAGCCTTGTTGGTTGTTGGACAGCTAAGAAATGCTGAGCAGCACTAGATCTGGCTGAATTAACCTGAAATTAGTTTCTTTGCTTATGTTCCAAATGATCAGAAAGCCAGAAGCCAACAACGCTTTATCTCAGCGAATAAAGTCAAAAATGGACTATCTGTGAATTTGCAGCTGTACATTCAATTTTCAGCCTTGTTGGTTGTTGGACAGCTAAGAAATGCTGAGCAACACTAGATCTGGCTGAATTAACCTGAAATTAGTTTCTCTGCTTATGTTCCAAAAGATCAGAAAGCCAGAAGCCAAAAACGCTTTATCTCAGCGAAAGAAGTCAAAAATGGACTATCTGTGAATTTGCAGCACTACATTCAATTTTCAGCCTTGTTGGTTGTTGGACAGCTCCGAAATACTGAGCAGCACTAGATCTGGCTGAATTAACTTGAAATTAGTTTCTCTGCTTATGTTCCAAATGATCAGCAAGCCAGAAGCCAAAAACGCTTTATCTCAGCGAAAGAAGTCAAAAATGGACTATCTGTGAATTTGCAGCTGCACATTCAATTTTCAGCCTTGTTGGTTATTGGACAGTTCCGAAATGCTGAGCAGCACTAGATCTGGCTGAATTAACCTGAAATTAGTTCATCTGCTTATGTTCCAAATAATCAGCAAGCCAGAAGCCAAATACGCTTTATCTCAGCGAAAGAAGTCAAAAATGGACTATCTGTGAATTTGCAGCTGTACATTCAATTTTCAGCCTTGTTGGTTGTTGGACAGCTAAGAAATGCTGAGCAACACTAGATCTGGCTGAATTAACCTGAAATTAGTTTCTCAGCTTATGTTCCAAATGATCAGAAAGCCAGAAGCCAAAAACGCTTTATCTCAGCGAAAGAAGTCAAAAATGGACTATCTGTGAATTTGCAGCACAACATTCAATTTTCAGCCTTGTTGATTGTTGGACAGCTCCGAAATAGTGAGCAGCACTAGATCTGGCTGAATTAGCCTGAAATTAGTTTCTCTGCTTATGTTCCAAATGATCAGAAAGCCAGAAGCCAAAAACGCTTTATCTCAGCGAAAGAAGTCAAAAATGGACTATCTGTGAATTTGCAGCTGTACATTCAATTTTCAGCCTTGTTGGTTGTTGGACAGCTAAGAAATGCTGAGCAACACTAGATCTGGCTGAATTAACCTGAAATTAGTTTCTCAGCTTATGTTCCAAATGATCAGAAAGCCAGAAGCCAAAAACGCTTTATCTCAGCGAAAGAAGTCAAAAATGGACTATCTGTGAATTTGCAGCACAACATTCAATTTTGAGCCTTGTTGATTGTTGGACAGCTCCGAAATAGTGAGCAGCACTAGATCTGGCTGAATTAGCCTGAAATTAGTTTCTCTGCTTATGTTCCAAATGATCAGAAAGCCAGAAGCCAAAAACGCTTTATCTCAGCGAAAGAAGTCAAAAATGGACTATCTGTGAATTTGCAGCTGTACATTCAATTTTCAGCCTTGTTGGTTGTTGGACAGCTAAGAAATGCTGAGCAGCACTAGATCTGGCTGAATTAACCTGAAATTAGTTTCTTTGCTTATGTTCCAAATGATCAGAAAGCCAGAAGCCAACAACGCTTTATCTCAGCGAATAAAGTCAAAAATGGACTATCTGTGAATTTGCAGCTGTACATTCAATTTTCAGCCTTGTTGGTTGTTGGACAGCTAAGAAATGCTGAGCAACACTAGATCTGGCTGAATTAACCTGAAATTAGTTTCTCTGCTTATGTTCCAAAAGATCAGAAAGCCAGAAGCCAAAAACGCTTTATCTCAGCGAAAGAAGTCAAAAATGGACTATCTGTGAATTTGCAGCACTACATTCAATTTTCAGCCTTGTTGGTTGTTGGACAGCTCCGAAATACTGAGCAGCACTAGATCTGGCTGAATTAACTTGAAATTAGTTTCTCTGCTTATGTTCCAAATGATCAGAAAGCCAGAAGCCTAAAACGCTTTATCTCAGCGAAAGAAGTCAAAAATGGACTACCTGTGAATTTGCAGCACTACATTCAATTTTCAGCCTTGTTGGTTGTTGGACAGGTTCGAAATGCTGAGCAGCACTAGATCTGGCTGAATTAACCTGAAATTAGTTCATCTGCTTATGTTCCAAATAATCAGCAAGCCAGAAGCCAAATACGCTTTATCTCAGCGAAAGAAGTCAAAAATGGACTATCTGTGAATTTGCAGCTGTACATTCAATTTTCAGCCTTGTTGGTTGTTGGACAGCTAAGAAATGCTGAGCAACACTAGATCTGGCTGAATTAACCTGAAATTAGTTTCTCTGCTTATGTTCCAAAAGATCAGAAAGCCAGAAGCCAAAAACGCTTTATCTCAGCGAAAGAAGTCAAAAATGGACTATCTGTGAATTTGCAGCTGTACATTCAATTTTCAGCCTTGTTGGTTGTTGGACAGCTAAGAAATGCTGAGCAACACTAGATCTGGCTGAATTAACCTGAAATTAGTTTCTCAGCTTATGTTCCAAATGATCAGAAAGCCAGAAGCCAAAAACGCTTTATCTCAGCGAAAGAAGTCAAAAATGGACTATCTGTGAATTTGCAGCTGTACATTCCATTTTCAGCCTTGTTGGTTGTTGGACAGCTAAGAAATGCTGAGCAACACTAGATCTGGCTGAATTAACCTGAAATTAGTTTCTCTGCTTATGTTCCAAAAGATCAGAAAGCCAGAAGCCAAAAACGCTTTATCTCAGCGAAAGAAGTCAAAAATGGACTATCTGTGAATTTGCAGCACTACATTCAATTTTCAGCCTTGTTGGTTGTTGGACAGCTCCGAAATACTGTGCAGCACTAGATCTGGCTGAATTAACTTGAAATTAGTTTCTCTGCTTATGTTCCAAATGATCAGCAAGCCAGAAGCCTAAAACGCTTTATCTCAGCGAAAGAAGTCAAAAATGGACTATCTGTGAATTTGCAGCACTACATTCAATTTTCATCCTTGTTGGTTGTTGGACAGCTAAGAAATGCTGAGCAACACTAGATCTGGCTGAATTAACCTGAAATTAGTTTCTCTGCTTATGTTCCAAAAGATCAGAAAGCCAGAAGCCAAAAACGCTTTATCTCAGCGAAAGAAGTCAAAAATGGACTATCTGTGAATTTGCAGCTGTACATTCAATTTTCAGCCTTGTTGGTTGTTGGACACCTCCGAAATGCTGAGCAACACTTGATCTGGCTGAATTAATGTGAAATTAGTTTCTCTGCTTATGTTCCAAATAATCAGCAAGCCAGAAGCCAAATACGCTTTGTCTCAGCGAAAGAAGTCAAAAATGGACTATCTGTGAATTTGCAGCTGTACATTCAATTTTCAGCCTTGTTGGTTGTTGGACAGCTAAGAAATGCTGAGCAACACTAGATCTGGCTGAATTAACCTGAAATTAGTTTCTCTGCTTATGTTCCAAATGATCAGAAAGCCAGAAGCCAAATACGCTTTATCTCAGCGAAAGAAGTCAAAAATGGACTATCTGTGAATTTGCAGCTGTACATTCAATTTTCAGCCTTGTTGGTTGTTGGACAGCTCCGAAATACTGAGTAGCACTAGATCTGGCTGAATTAACTTGAAATTAGTTTCTCTGCTTATGTTCCAAATGATCAGCAAGCCAGAAGCCAAAAACGCTTTATCTCAGCGAAAGAAGTCAAAAATTGACTATCTGTGAATTTGCAGCTGTACATTCAATTTTCAGCCTTGTTGGTTATTGGACAGTTCCGAAATGCTGAGCAGCACTAGATCTGGCTGAATCAATTTGAAATTAGTTTCTCTGCTTATTTTCCAAATGATCAGAAAGCCAGAAGCCAAAAACGCTTTATCTCAGCAAAAGAAGTCAAAAATGGACTATCTGTGAATTTGCAGCTGTACATTCAATTTTCAGCCTTGTTGGTTGTTGGACAGCTAAGAAATGCTGAGCAACACTAGATCTGGCTGAATTAACCTGAAATTAGTTTCTCTGCTTATGTTCCAAATGATCAGAAAGCCAGAAGCCAAAAACGGTTTATCTCAGCGAAAGAAGTCAAAAATGGACTATCTGTGAATTTGCAGCACTACATTCAATTTTCAGCCTTGTTGGTTGTTGGACAGCTCCGAAATACTGAGTAGCACTAGATCTGGCTGAATTAACTTGAAATTAGTTTCTCTGCTTATGTTCCAAATGATCAGCAAGCCAGAAGCCAAAAACGCTTTATCTCAGCGAAAGAAGTCAAAAATTGACTATCTGTGAATTTGCAGCTGTACATTCAATTTTCAGCCTTGTTGGTTATTGGACAGTTCCGAAATGCTGAGCAGCACTAGATCTGGCTGAATCAATTTGAAATTAGTTTCTCTGCTTATTTTCCAAATGATCAGAAAGCCAGAAGCCAAAAACGCTTTATCTCAGCGAAAGAAGTCAAAAATGGACTATCTGTGAATTTGCAGCTGTACATTCAATTTTCAGCCTTGTTGGTTGTTGGACAGCTAAGAAATGCTGAGCAACACTAGATCTGGCTGAATTAACCTGAAATTAGTTTCTCTGCTTATGTTTCAAAAGATCAGAAAGCCAGAAGCCAAAAACGCTTTATCTCAGCGAAAGAAGTCAAAAATGGACTATCTGTGAATTTGCAGCACTACATTCAATTTTCAGCCTTGTTGGTTGTTGGACAGCTCCGAAATACTGAGCAGCACTAGATCTGGCTGAATTAACTTGAAATTAGTTTCTCTGCTTATGTTCCAAATGATCAGAAAGCCAGAAGCCTAAAACGCTTTATCTCAGCGAAAGAAGTCAAAAATGGACTACCTGTGAATTTGCAGCACTACATTCAATTTTCAGACTTGTTGGTTGTTGGACAGCTCCGAAATGCTGAGGAAAACGAGATTTGGCTGAATTAACCTGAAATTAGTTCATCTGCTTATGTTCCAAATAATCAGCAAGCCAGAAGCCAAATACGCTTTATCTCAGCGAAAGAAGTCAAAAATGGACTATCTGTGAATTTGCAGCTGTACATTCAATTTTCAGCCTTGTTGGTTGTTGGACAGCTCCGAAATACTGAGTAGCACTAGATCTGGCTGAATTAACTTGAAATTAGTTTCTCTGCTTATGTTCCAAATGATCAGCAAGCCAGAAGCCAAAAACGCTTTATCTCAGCGAAAGAAGTCAAAAATTGACTATCTGTGAATTTGCAGCTGTACATTCAATTTTCAGCCTTGTTGGTTATTGGACAGTTCCGAAATGCTGAGCAGCACTAGATCTGGCTGAATCAATTTGAAATTAGTTTCTCTGCTTATTTTCCAAATGATCAGAAAGCCAGAAGCCAAAAACGCTTTATCTCAGCAAAAGAAGTCAAAAATGGACTATCTGTGAATTTGCAGCTGTACATTCAATTTTCAGCCTTGTTGGTTGTTGGACAGCTAAGAAATGCTGAGCAACACTAGATCTGGCTGAATTAACCTGAAATTAGTTTCTCTGCTTATGTTCCAAATGATCAGAAAGCCAGAAGCCAAAAACGGTTTATCTCAGCGAAAGAAGTCAAAAATGGACTATCTGTGAATTTGCAGCACTACATTCAATTTTCAGCCTTGTTGGTTGTTGGACAGCTCCGAAATACTGAGTAGCACTAGATCTGGCTGAATTAACTTGAAATTAGTTTCTCTGCTTATGTTCCAAATGATCAGCAAGCCAGAAGCCAAAAACGCTTTATCTCAGCGAAAGAAGTCAAAAATTGACTATCTGTGAATTTGCAGCTGTACATTCAATTTTCAGCCTTGTTGGTTATTGGACAGTTCCGAAATGCTGAGCAGCACTAGATCTGGCTGAATCAATTTGAAATTAGTTTCTCTGCTTATTTTCCAAATGATCAGAAAGCCAGAAGCCAAAAACGCTTTATCTCAGCGAAAGAAGTCAAAAATGGACTATCTGTGAATTTGCAGCTGTACATTCAATTTTCAGCCTTGTTGGTTGTTGGACAGCTAAGAAATGCTGAGCAACACTAGATCTGGCTGAATTAACCTGAAATTAGTTTCTCTGCTTATGTTTCAAAAGATCAGAAAGCCAGAAGCCAAAAACGCTTTATCTCAGCGAAAGAAGTCAAAAATGGACTATCTGTGAATTTGCAGCACTACATTCAATTTTCAGCCTTGTTGGTTGTTGGACAGCTCCGAAATACTGAGCAGCACTAGATCTGGCTGAATTAACTTGAAATTAGTTTCTCTGCTTATGTTCCAAATGATCAGAAAGCCAGAAGCCTAAAACGCTTTATCTCAGCGAAAGAAGTCAAAAATGGACTACCTGTGAATTTGCAGCACTACATTCAATTTTCAGACTTGTTGGTTGTTGGACAGCTCCGAAATGCTGAGGAAAACGAGATTTGGCTGAATTAACCTGAAATTAGTTCATCTGCTTATGTTCCAAATAATCAGCAAGCCAGAAGCCAAATACGCTTTATCTCAGCGAAAGAAGTCAAAAATGGACTATCTGTGAATTTGCAGCTGTACATTCAATTTTCAGCCTTGTTGGTTGTTGGACAGCTAAGAAATGCTGAGCAACACTAGATCTGGCTGAATTAACCTGAAATTAGTTTCTCTGCTTATGTTTCAAAAGATCAGAAAGCCAGAAGCCAAAAACGCTTTATCTCAGCGAAAGAAGTCAAAAATGGACTATCTGTGAATTTGCAGCACTACATTCAATTTTCAGCCTTGTTGGTTGTTGGACAGCTCCGAAATACTGAGCAGCACTAGATCTGGCTGAATTAACTTGAAATTAGTTTCTCTGCTTATGTTCCAAATGATCAGAAAGCCAGAAGCCTAAAACGCTTTATCTCAGCGAAAGAAGTCAAAAATGGACTACCTGTGAATTTGCAGCACTACATTCAATTTTCAGCCTTGTTGGTTGTTGGACAGCTCCGAAATGCTGAGGAAAACGAGATTTGGCTGAATTAACCTGAAATTAGTTCATCTGCTTATGTTCCAAATAATCAGCAAGCCAGAAGCCAAATACGCTTTATCTCAGCGAAAGAAGTCAAAAATGGACTATCTGTGAATTTGCAGCTGTACATTCAATTTTCAGCCTTGTTGGTTGTTGGACAGCTAAGAAATGCTGAGCAACACTAGATCTGGCTGAATTAACCTGAAATTAGTTTCTCTGCTTATGTTCCAAATGATCAGAAAGCCAGAAGCCAAATACGCTTTATCTCAGCGAAAGAAGTCAAAAATGGACTATCTGTTAATTTGCAGCTGTACATTCAATTTTCAGCCTTGTTGGTTATTGGACAGTTCCGAAATGCTGAGCAGCACTAGATCTGGCTGAATTAACCTGAAATTAGTTTCTTTGCTTATGTTCCAAATGATCAGAAAGCCAGAAGCCAACAACGCTTTATCTCAGCGAATAAAGTCAAAAATGGACTATCTGTGAATTTGCAGCACTACATTCAATTTTCAGCCTTGTTGGTTGTTGGACAGCTCCGAAATACTGAGCAGCACTAGATCTGGCTGAATTAACTTGAAATTAGTTTCTCTGCTTATGTTCCAAATGATCAGAAAGCCAGAAGCCAAAAACGCTTCATCTCAGCGAAAGAAGTCAAAAATGGACTATCTGTGAATTTGCAGCTGTACATTCAATTTTCAGCCTTGTTGGTTGTTGGACAGCTAAGAAATGCTGAGCAACACTAGATCTGGCTGAATTAACTTGAAATTAGTTTCTCTGCTTATGTTCCAAATGATCAGCAAGCCAGAAGCCAAAAACGCTTTATCTCAGCGAAAGAAGTCAAAAATGGACTATCTGTTAATTTGCAGCTGTACATTCAATTTTCAGCCTTGTTGGTTATTGGACAGTTCCGAAATGCTGAGCAGCACTAGATCTGGCTGAATTAACCTGAAATTAGTTTCTTTGCTTATGTTCCAAATGATCAGAAAGCCAGAAGCCAACAACGCTTTATCTCAGCGAATAAAGTCAAAAATGGACTATCTGTGAATTTGCAGCACTACATTCAATTTTCAGCCTTGTTGGTTGTTGGACAGCTAAGAAATACTGAGCAGCACTAGATCTGGCTGAATTAACTTGAAATTAGTTTCTCTGCTTATGTTCCAAATGATCAGAAAGCCAGAAGCCTAAAACGCTTTATCTCAGCGAAAGAAGTCAAAAATGGACTACCTGTGAATTTGCAGCACTACATTCAATTTTCAGCCTTGTTGGTTGTTGGACAGCTCCGAAATGCTGAGGAAAACGAGATTTGGCTGAATTAACCTGAAATTAGTTCATCTGCTTATGTTCCAAATAATCAGCAAGCCAGAAGCCAAATACGCTTTATCTCAGCGAAAGAAGTCAAAAATGGACTATCTGTGAATTTGCAGCTGTACATTCAATTTTCAGCCTTGTTGGTTGTTGGACAGCTAAGAAATGCTGAGCAACACTAGATCTGGCTGAATTAACCTGAAATTAGTTTCTCTGCTTATGTTCCAAAAGATCAGAAAGCCAGAAGCCACAAACGCTTTATCTCAGCGAAAGAAGTCAAAAATGGACTATCTGTGAATTTGCAGCTGTACATTCAATTTTCAGCCTTGTTGGTTGTTGGACAGCTAAGAAATGCTGAGCAACACTAGATCTGGCTGAATTAACCTGAAATTAGTTTCTCTGCTTATGTTCCAAATGATCAGAAAGCCAGAAGCCAAAAACGCTTTATCTCAGCGAAAGAAGTCAAAAATGGACTATCTGTGAATTTGCAGCACAACATTCAATTTTCAGCCTTGTTGATTGTTGGACAGCTCCGAAATAGTGAGCAGCACTAGATCTGGCTGAATTAGCCTGAAATTAGTTTCTCTGCTTATGTTCCAAATGATCAGAAAGCCAGAAGCCAAAAACGCTTTATCTCAGCGAAAGAAGTCAAAAATGGACTATCTGTGAATTTGCAGCTGTACATTCAATTTTCAGCCTTGTTGGTTATTGGACAGTTCCGAAATGCTGAGTAGCACTAGATCTGGCTGAATTAATTTGAAATTAGTTTCTCTGCTTATGTTCCAAATGATCAGAAAGCCAGAAGCCAAAAACGCTTTATCTCAGCGAAAGAAGTCAAAAATGGACTATCTGTGAATTTGCAGCTGTACATTCAATTTTCAGCCTTGTTGGTTGTTGGACAGCTAAGAAATGCTGAGCAACACTAGATCTGGCTGAATTAACTTGAAATTAGTTTCTCTGCTTATGTTCCAAATGATCAGCAAGCCAGAAGCCAAAAACGCTTTATCTCAGCGAATAAAGTCAAAAATGGACTATCTGTGAATTTGCAGCACTACATTCAATTTTCAGCCTTGTTGGTTGTTGGACAGCTCCGAAATACTGAGCAGCACTAGATCTGGCTGAATTAACTTGAAATTAGTTTCTCTGCTTATGTTCCAAATGATCAGAAAGCCAGAAGCCAAAAACGCTTCATCTCAGCGAAAGAAGTCAAAAATGGACTATCTGTGAATTTGCAGCTGTACATTCAATTTTCAGCCTTGTTGGTTGTTGGACAGCTAAGAAATGCTGAGCAACACTAGATCTGGCTGAATTAACTTGAAATTAGTTTCTCTGCTTATGTTCCAAATGATCAGCAAGCCAGAAGCCAAAAACGCTTTATCTCAGCGAAAGAAGTCAAAAATGGACTATCTGTTAATTTGCAGCTGTACATTCAATTTTCAGCCTTGTTGGTTATTGGACAGTTCCGAAATGCTGAGCAGCACTAGATCTGGCTGAATTAACCTGAAATTAGTTTCTTTGCTTATGTTCCAAATGATCAGAAAGCCAGAAGCCAACAACGCTTTATCTCAGCGAATAAAGTCAAAAATGGACTATCTGTGAATTTGCAGCACTACATTCAATTTTCAGCCTTGTTGGTTGTTGGACAGCTAAGAAATACTGAGCAGCACTAGATCTGGCTGAATTAACTTGAAATTAGTTTCTCTGCTTATGTTCCAAATGATCAGAAAGCCAGAAGCCTAAAACGCTTTATCTCAGCGAAAGAAGTCAAAAATGGACTACCTGTGAATTTGCAGCACTACATTCAATTTTCAGCCTTGTTGGTTGTTGGACAGCTCCGAAATGCTGAGGAAAACGAGATTTGGCTGAATTAACCTGAAATTAGTTCATCTGCTTATGTTCCAAATAATCAGCAAGCCAGAAGCCAAATACGCTTTATCTCAGCGAAAGAAGTCAAAAATGGACTATCTGTGAATTTGCAGCTGTACATTCAATTTTCAGCCTTGTTGGTTGTTGGACAGCTAAGAAATGCTGAGCAACACTAGATCTGGCTGAATTAACCTGAAATTAGTTTCTCTGCTTATGTTCCAAAAGATCAGAAAGCCAGAAGCCACAAACGCTTTATCTCAGCGAAAGAAGTCAAAAATGGACTATCTGTGAATTTGCAGCTGTACATTCAATTTTCAGCCTTGTTGGTTGTTGGACAGCTAAGAAATGCTGAGCAACACTAGATCTGGCTGAATTAACCTGAAATTAGTTTCTCTGCTTATGTTCCAAATGATCAGAAAGCCAGAAGCCAAAAACGCTTTATCTCAGCGAAAGAAGTCAAAAATGGACTATCTGTGAATTTGCAGCACAACATTCAATTTTCAGCCTTGTTGATTGTTGGACAGCTCCGAAATAGTGAGCAGCACTAGATCTGGCTGAATTAGCCTGAAATTAGTTTCTCTGCTTATGTTCCAAATGATCAGAAAGCCAGAAGCCAAAAACGCTTTATCTCAGCGAAAGAAGTCAAAAATGGACTATCTGTGAATTTGCAGCTGTACATTCAATTTTCAGCCTTGTTGGTTATTGGACAGTTCCGAAATGCTGAGTAGCACTAGATCTGGCTGAATTAATTTGAAATTAGTTTCTCTGCTTATGTTCCAAATGATCAGAAAGCCAGAAGCCAAAAACGCTTTATCTCAGCGAAAGAAGTCAAAAATGGACTATCTGTGAATTTGCAGCTGTACATTCAATTTTCAGCCTTGTTGGTTGTTGGACAGCTAAGAAATGCTGAGCAACACTAGATCTGGCTGAATTAACTTGAAATTAGTTTCTCTGCTTATGTTCCAAATGATCAGCAAGCCAGAAGCCAAAAACGCTTTATCTCAGCGAAAGAAGTCAAAAATGGACTATCTGTTAATTTGCAGCTGTACATTCAATTTTCAGCCTTGTTGGTTATTGGACAGTTCCGAAATGCTGAGCAGCACTAGATCTGGCTGAATTAACCTGAAATTAGTTTCTTTGCTTATGTTCCAAATGATCAGAAAGCCAGAAGCCAACAACGCTTTATCTCAGCGAATAAAGTCAAAAATGGACTATCTGTGAATTTGCAGCACTACATTCAATTTTCAGCCTTGTTGGTTGTTGGACAGCTCCGAAATACTGAGCAGCACTAGATCTGGCTGAATCAATTTGAAATTAGTTTCTCTGCTTATTTTCCAAATGATCAGAAAGCCAGAAGCCAAAAACGCTTTATCTCAGCGAAAGAAGTCAAAAATGGACTATCTGTGAATTTGCAGCTGTACATTCAATTTTCAGCCTTGTTGGTTGTTGGACAGCTAAGAAATGCTGAGCAACACTAGATCTGGCTGAATTAACCTGAAATTAGTTTCTCTGCTTATGTTTCAAAAGATCAGAAAGCCAGAAGCCAAAAACGCTTTATCTCAGCGAAAGAAGTCAAAAATGGACTATCTGTGAATTTGCAGCACTACATTCAATTTTCAGCCTTGTTGGTTGTTGGACAGCTCCGAAATACTGAGCAGCACTAGATCTGGCTGAATTAACTTGAAATTAGTTTCTCTGCTTATGTTCCAAATGATCAGAAAGCCAGAAGCCTAAAACGCTTTATCTCAGCGAAAGAAGTCAAAAATGGACTACCTGTGAATTTGCAGCACTACATTCAATTTTCAGCCTTGTTGGTTGTTGGACAGCTCCGAAATGCTGAGGAAAACGAGATTTGGCTGAATTAACCTGAAATTAGTTCATCTGCTTATGTTCCAAATAATCAGCAAGCCAGAAGCCAAATACGCTTTATCTCAGCGAAAGAAGTCAAAAATGGACTATCTGTGAATTTGCAGCTGTACATTCAATTGTCAGCCTTGTTGGTTGTTGGACAGCTAAGAAATGCTGAGCAACACTAGATCTGGCTGAATTAACCTGAAATTAGTTTCTCTGCTTATGTTCCAAAAGATCAGAAAGCCAGAAGCCACAAACGCTTTATCTCAGCGAAAGAAGTCAAAAATGGACTATCTGTGAATTTGCAGCTGTACATTCAATTTTCAGCCTTGTTGGTTGTTGGACAGCTAAGAAATGCTGAGCAACACTAGATCTGGCTGAATTAACCTGAAATTAGTTTCTCTGCTTATGTTCCAAATGATCAGAAAGCCAGAAGCCAAAAACGCTTTATCTCAGCGAAAGAAGTCAAAAATGGACTATCTGTGAATTTGCAGCACAACATTCAATTTTCAGCCTTGTTGATTGTTGGACAGCTCCGAAATAGTGAGCAGCACTAGATCTGGCTGAATTAGCCTGAAATTAGTTTCTCTGCTTATGTTCCAAATGATCAGAAAGCCAGAAGCCAAAAACGCTTTATCTCAGCGAAAGAAGTCAAAAATGGACTATCTGTGAATTTGCAGCTGTACATTCAATTTTCAGCCTTGTTGGTTATTGGACAGTTCCGAAATGCTGAGTAGCACTAGATCTGGCTGAATTAATTTGAAATTAGTTTCTCTGCTTATGTTCCAAATGATCAGAAAGCCAGAAGCCAAAAACGCTTTATCTCAGCGAAAGAAGTCAAAAATGGACTATCTGTGAATTTGCAGCTGTACATTCAATTTTCAGCCTTGTTGGTTGTTGGACAGCTAAGAAATGCTGAGCAACACTAGATCTGGCTGAATTAACTTGAAATTAGTTTCTCTGCTTATGTTCCAAATGATCAGCAAGCCAGAAGCCAAAAACGCTTTATCTCAGCGAAAGAAGTCAAAAATGGACTATCTGTTAATTTGCAGCTGTACATTCAATTTTCAGCCTTGTTGGTTGTTGGACAGCTAAGAAATGCTGAGCAACACTAGATCTGGCTGAATTAACCTGAAATTAGTTTCTCTACTTATGTTCCAAATGATCAGAAAGCCAGAAGCCAAAAACGCTTTATCTCAGCGAAAGAAGTCAAGAATGGACTATCTGTGAATTTGCAGCACAACATTCAATTGTCAGCCTTGTTGATTGTTGGACAGCTCCGAAATAGTGAGCAGCACTAGATCTGGCTGAATTAGCCTGAAATTAGTTTCTCTGCTTATGTTCCAAATGATCAGAAAGCCAGAAGCCAAAAACGCTTTATCTCAGCGAAAGAAGTCAAAAATGGACTATCTGTGAATTTGCAGCTGTACATTCAATTTTCAGCCTTGTTGGTTATTGGACAGTTCCGAAATGCTGAGTAGCACTAGATCTGGCTGAATTAATTTGAAATTAGTTTCTCTGCTTATGTTCCAAATGATCAGAAAGCCAGAAGCCAAAAACGCTTTATCTCAGCGAAAGAAGTCAAAAATGGACTATCTGTGAATTTGCAGCTGTACATTCAATTTTCAGCCTTGTTGGTTGTTGGACAGCTAAGAAATGCTGAGCAACACTAGATCTGGCTGAATTAACTTGAAATTAGTTTCTCTGCTTATGTTCCAAATGATCAGCAAGCCAGAAGCCAAAAACGCTTTATCTCAGCGAAAGAAGTCAAAAATGGACTATCTGTTAATTTGCAGCTGTACATTCAATTTTCAGCCTTGTTGGTTATTGGACAGTTCCGAAATGCTGAGCAGCACTAGATCTGGCTGAATTAACCTGAAATTAGTTTCTTTGCTTATGTTCCAAATGATCAGAAAGCCAGAAGCCTAAAACGCTTTATCTCAGCGAAAGAAGTCAAAAATGGACTACCTGTGAATTTGCAGCACTACATTCAATTTTCAGCCTTGTTGGTTGTTGGACAGCTCCGAAATGCTGAGGAAAACGAGATTTGGCTGAATTAACCTGAAATTAGTTCATCTGCTTATGTTCCAAATAATCAGCAAGCCAGAAGCCAAATACGCTTTATCTCAGCGAAAGAAGTCAAAAATGGACTATCTGTGAATTTGCAGCTGTACATTCAATTTTCAGCCTTGTTGGTTGTTGGACAGCTAAGAAATGCTGAGCAACACTAGATCTGGCTGAATTAACCTGAAATTAGTTTCTCTGCTTATGTTCCAAATGATCAGAAAGCCAGAAGCCAAAAACGCTTTATCTCAGCGAAAGAAGTCAAAAATGGACTATCTGTGAATTTGCAGCACAACATTCAATTTTCAGCCTTGTTGGTTGTTGGACAGCTAAGAAATGCTGAGCAACACTAGATCTGGCTGAATTAACCTGAAATTAGTTTCTCTGCTTATGTTCCAAAAGATCAGAAAGCCAGAAGCCAAAAACGCTTTATCTCAGCGAAAGAAGTCAAAAATGGACTATCTGTGAATTTGCAGCACTACATTCAATTTTCAGCCTTGTTGGTTGTTGGACAGCTCCGAAATACTGAGCAGCACTAGATCTGGCTGAATTAACTTGAAATTAGTTTCTCTGCTTATGTTCCAAATGATCAGCAAGCCAGAAGCCTAAAACGCTTTATCTCAGCGAAAGAAGTCAAAAATGGACTATCTGTGAATTTGCAGCACTACATTCAATTTTCATCCTTGTTGGTTGTTGGACAGCTCCGAAATGCTGAGGAAAACGAGATCTGGCTGAATTAACCTGAAATTAGTTCATCTGCTTATGTTCCAAATGATCAGCAAGCCAGAAGCCAAAAACGCTTTATCTCAGCGGAAGAAGTCAAAAATGGACTATCTGTAAATTTGTAGCACTACATTCAATTTTCAGCCTTGTTGGTTGTTGGACACCTCCGAAATGCTGAGCAACACTTGATCTGGCTGAATTAATGTGAAATTAGTTTCTCTGCTTATGTTCCAAATAATCAGCAAGCCAGAAGCCAAATACGCTTTATCTCAGCGAAAGAAGTCAAAAATGGACTATCTGTGAATTTGCAGCTGTACATTCAATTTTCAGCCTTGTTGGTTGTTGGACAGCTAAGAAATGCTGAGCAACACTAGATCTGGCTGAATTAACCTGAAATTAGTTTCTCTGCTTATGTTCCAAAAGATCAGAAAGCCAGAAGCCAAAAACGCTTTATCTCAGCGAAAGAAGTCAAAAATGGACTATCTGTGAATTTGCAGCACTACATTCAATTTTCAGCCTTGTTGGTTGTTGGACAGCTCCGAAATACTGAGCAGCACTAGATCTGGCTGAATTAACTTGAAATTAGTTTCTCTGCTTATGTTCCAAATGATCAGCAAGCCAGAAGCCAAAAACGCTTTATCTCAGCGAAAGAAGTCAAAAATGGACTATCTGTGAATTTGCAGCTGTACATTCAATTTTCAGCCTTGTTGGTTATTGGACAGTTCCGAAATGCTGAGCAGCACTAGATCTGGCTGAATTAACCTGAAATTAGTTTCTCTGCTTATGTTCCAAATGATCAGAAAGCCAGAAGCCAAAAACGCTTTATCTCAGCGAAAGAAGTCAAAAATGGACTATCTGTGAATTTGCAGCTGTACATTCAATTTTCAGCCTTGTTGGTTATTGGACAGCTAAGAAATGCTGAGCAACACTAGATCTGGCTGAATTAACCTGAAATTAGTTTCTCTGCTTATGTTCCAAATGATCAGAAAGCCAGAAGCCAAAAACGCTTTATCTCAGCGAAAGAAGTCAAAATGGACTATCTGTGAATTTGCAGCACTACATTCAATTTTCAGCCTTGTTGGTTGTTGGACAGTTCCGAAGTGCTGAGCAGCACTAGATCTGGCTGAATTAACCTGAAATTAGTTTCTCTGCTTATGTTCCAAATGATCAGAAAGTGTAAGAGCGGAAATACTATCTAAGGAGTTGTTTGGCGGAAAAATGACACTGGCGCCTCGGCGAAGACTTTGGCTTCGCACTAGGTCAACCTGACCAAATTCTTTCCTTCCATTTGCGTGCAAAGCGCAAATGGAGCCAGAATTTACTGGAAAGGATGTCTGTTTGTGCAAGATAAAATCAAGAACTTGAGATAAATTGTCCTATTCAGCAATTCTGAAATGGAGCAGATGTTGAGTTCGTGAGGTCCAAAATATTTTAAAGGTCGTCCAATACACACTCAGTATAAAGCGTGCCAGAATCTTTCTGCAAAACAACAGTAGCACGCCATTGGTTGAAACTTTCCAACACACACTGATGAAGATGGAAAAGTATAAAACAGGTCGGGATTAAGACTTCGAGGAGATTTTTTGTGACAAGATGATGATGATGAAGATTTTGTATTGAACTGAAGAAACTGTAACGAGGAATCCGTGGTAGTGTAATAAATCTCCGGCTCGTCTATGGCCCAGCAGCAAGAACTACGTCTCTGTGCGTTATTTCTTTTACTTAGATATTTAAGAGTATAGCCACCTTTCCAATCCTCAATAAAAGTGGTGACACCCGACGTTTGAATGAATAATTGAACAACCAGGAGAAGGAAGGTGACTCGCTTCAGCCTGACTGCGGACGGGAGCCGTCTGGGCCCAATCACAGGAAAGAGGTAAGCTTTTATCTCTTTTACTTGTTAAAAACAGAACGGTTTCCTGTCTGCTGGCGGTCTGAAGTGCTAAAAAGAGTGATTAAGTTCTTTCTGCTTACCATAGGCGAGTAATTTCTTTGCGCAAAGAACGAGCTGCCAAAAATCTGAGACTCATAGGTATCTCATACATTCTGGAAACATGCAGCTTGGAAAATAAGCACTTTTTCAGTCTGGTCTCACCCGTTTTGGTGACGGTAACAAGGAATTCTCTTCTATTATAAGTTACCATATATCAGCCAATCTGGTGTAGTTCTTCTGAACAGGCACTTTCATTGAGCTGACTAATAAATAACATATCACGATTTGTTAAATTTGGCAGGAGGCCAAGAACCTTAACTTTAACATCAAACCAGCTGAGCCACGAAGAGAGATTGGGATCTCTGTGAAAAGCGCTATAAAAATAAAGAATAAGAATAAGAAGAGGCCAGGAGAGGACAGTTCTTCTTTTTTCTGTGAGACCACCGAATGTCTCCATGAGAGAGACAACGGAGTTTCCTTAGCGGAGGAACATGTTTTTCTCCAAGGAGTGACCACGGCATATCCCATCCACGAAGAGAGCAAAAAGGTCGTCTGGTGGGAGAAACCAAAGTCCTCCATGAGATGATGTGTGGCCTGAAATTGAGTTGAAAATGAGTAAAAAGTGAATAAAGAAGTTCAAGTGAAGAAAATAGAGTTTTACAGATTACTTTGTGAGTTAAACTGCAGTAAATGTTCTTTAATTTCTTTGTCTGAGTTTTGGTGAGGAGTTTAAGTGTTTCTGTCAGCCTTGGCTAAAATAACTGAAGTCCTAATATAATTAATTGTGTGCACACATTAAAATTGGACAGCGGCTAAACAGCCAACTAAATTTTATATATTTATAATAAATATATTAATAAATATAATTACACTAACTAGAATCCCCGGGGAGGAGAAGGAGTAAGGAAAAAATAAGGAGTAGAAATGCAAATGGAATGAATGTTGCTGAGATGAATGCTGAATAATTGGGAATGTATGTTGTCTATTGTGTAAGTATTTGATTGGCATGCCTGTATATATTGTAAAAATCTGAAATGTGCATGTTTTTGGCTTTTTGGCTTATTAAATAACTGACTGCTTTCAAAGTAATGTTGAGCATTAGAAGCCGCCGTGCTCTGTATTAAAGTTGAAATTTGGTCTTCATTTTGACTGCAATTGTTAACGCTGTTGTAACGTCTAATTTTATGCTGTGCAATATAGATAGGAAATATCCATATCTCGCTGCTATATTTCAGAAAAGTTGGGAGAAAGAAAAGAGTTTCTTGGCTGAATCCCCAGAAATACACACACATGAACTTTCCCTCCCACCCCTTCTCTCCCTATCCCTTGACCTCCCTTCCTCCCTCCTCACTCTCTTTCCTCTCTCACTTTTTCTCTCTTGCCTGCCCCTATCCTGCCCCTCTCTCTCTCTCTCTCTCTCTCTCTCTCTCTCTCTCTCTCTTATTCTCTCTCTTTCTGTCCACAACACGTCATTCGGTCCCAGATCTGTCGTGATTCGAGACCATTCTTTGTTAACACCCATTTGTAGTCCATAGTATTTAAGACGGCCCACTTCCTATTACGCAAGGTTGGCCCCCACCTTTGCTCATTTCGGACTGAAGCAGACTGAAGTTTAGTTTTTCTTTTTTTTCTCTCCTCTGCTTACAACGGTGAACAGGTCTAAGCCTAAAACCTTGAGTTGACTCACATAATACAGACTTTTATCCAAATAATCATTGTTTCTGTGACACTGAACTATGTTAAACATTTTTCAAATGTATATTTTACTGTAAATAGAGTTGAATAACTGTAAAAAAAAAAAAACTTGGTTAACAGTTACACTTATTGAAGAATACTTAACACACTTAATATTTAGCAACTATAAGCAATAAGACTACAAGGAACAAATATTATAAGAATAACTAACTAAAAATCAACTTATTTTTTACTAAATTGGAAAAATTAAAAAGTTAAAGGACAACAAAACTGCAAAAGACAGAATTCTAATAGTGAGACAACTGCTAAATAAGCAAGATGAGCAACATACCTATTGTCATTATTGGTTCAAAAAACCCAGAATATGCTTCTCAAATTCCAAAAATTTCTAAGAAGTGGCAAAAGAGAACGCAAGGACTTCTGTGCCCATGGCCAGAAAATGGGAGCTTTGACTTATCCCTTTGTGAACAAATGGAAACTCGGATTGCAGACTACAAAGCAAAAAACAAAGGAAAGAAAAGACAAGCCAAAAGAGAACTAGAATTAAACATTTTACAACTATTCAAGGAAGAAGGTGAAAAATACCGGAAAAACTTAAAACAGCAGGTAATTGAGCTGAAAAATAATTATGAAAAACCAGATGATGATCAAATGAACCCTGCTGGGTTGTATCCAGCCCTGACAGGAGTTCTGAATATCACAGGTGATTTTGGATACAGGAATGATGATCAAAGTAGGGAAATTAAACAAGGTAAAAACAATGAGATGGAAACTCAATTAGATAGACTCTCTACAGGGCACACACCACGATCAACAGTGGTTCAAACACCAGCTCCACCCAGAGGTGCACCACAGACGAGCACAGGTGCTTCAGACAGTAGCACAAATAATAAGCACTCAAAAAGCATGGAACTACCGACGTCATATGCAAATGCAGATGGCTATAAGCCAGCTGGCAGATATGACACATCATTACCGCCAATCCAAACCAGAAGTCAAACCTCTGGTGCCGGATGTTCCACAACACGGACAGTTGGAAATATTAAAATTCTTGACTGCTATGCTGGAAGTAATAATAATAAATTTTTTGATGGCTACGCGGGTCATCTGAAAAGACGCAGAAGCGGAGATGCTTATTGGTTAAAGTTAGGTCCAGAAGTCTTTAATATAGAACATAAAGCAAACCAAACACAGATACAGGAAATAGAGGAAGAAATTGGCCTTGTATGATTAGCTGAAACAGAGTCAAGATGTGATAATGGTGAAGACGGAGCAATGGCTGGTCCAAGTACAAGCACTCCGGTCAAAGAACAAAAAGCCCCAAACCAAAAAGAATACGATTTGAGATCCAGACCTGACATACGCAAACCTGATCGTTATGACCCCTCAAAACAATTACCAATCATATTAAAAGGAGATATTGCTCAATATTTGCCATTTGCCTCGATGGATCTGGTAGGGTTAGTCTCGCGGTTGCCAGACATTCATAATGGTGCAGGAAGATGGATAAGAGCACTTGAAGAAGAGACAGTTGGCAAAATGTTGGCACTTGGAGACATCAAAGCCATTCTAGCAAAAGTTGTTGGAATTCCCACCATGCAGAACATTTTGAAGGATCATCCCTGGATGCTACAAGAAAGAGCAGACGGGATTGAACTAAATGCATGCCGGACAATGATCTGGGCAGCCTTGAGGGCAGAATTTCCAAACAAAGTGGACCCTAAGAACATGAAAGCGGAACCAATTGGTGACTCGGAGAATCCAGCATCCTACGTTGCCAGGCAGTTGAGAAGGTGGAACGAAATAATGGAGTTTGATGTTGACGAGTACCCAATGATTGCAGGTGTGTTTCGAAAGTCATTGGTGGATGTAATGCCTGAGCCAGTGCGCACCAAACTCGAAGAGGTGGTGGCTCTGATGTCTATGCCACACAAAGAATTTCGTGATCATGTGGTACACGCAATAGAAAAATACCGAAAAGATGAACAAAAACGCACTGACCAAGACAAAAACATTCAAAGGAAATTGGCTCAATTACAGCTTGGAGAACTTCAAGAAAAAAACAAGACTAAGACCCAAGCTGCAGTGGTAAGGGGGGACCAGCATCCTGCCCCAAATGTAGCCAACCTTCCTAACTCTGTGAATTCAGCGCCACAGATGTATACTCCAACTTTGCAAATGACTCAGCCTTCTCAACCAGTGGTGAATATTTATTCACAACCATGGCACTCTCGTCCATTTGTGCCTCGAGGAAGACAGCAAAGAAGCCCTTCATGGCCTAACAGGGGACGAGGTGGTCTGCCCAGAGCACCCGGAGCATGCTGGACATGTGGTTGTTTCGGACATCGTGCTGACCAGTGCCGAAATGGTGACAATTCATTCCAAAGACGGCCGCGTGGCAGAGCCAGACCAGGTCCACCGACAGCCCCATACAATCACCAAGCAGTTCCATATAATCAACAGGGAACTCCATACGATCCTCAAGGAGTCCCATACGACTCACCAGTTCAACAAAATTCACCAGCTCAATACAATCCACCAAATTTTGGATACTAGGGATGCCCAGAGGACCCTAGGGGAGAGAGTCAGTACCCAATTCTAACTACAGGTGCTGACGATGAACCAATATTGAAAATTCAAATTGAAAACAGAGAAACTCCAATGTTGGTCGATACAGGAGCAGCTTACACTTGTGTAAGTCCAAACTATGCAACGCATCTCCCCATGTCTGATAAATTTGTATCAACAGTAGGGTTCTCGGGAACAAGACAATTAATCCAAATGACAGCTCCTGTTCGAATTACAACAAATGACAATGAAATAAAAATACCAATTTTGGTATCTGATCAAACCCCAATAAACCTGTTGGGAAGAGACGCTCTATGTAAATTAAAAATAAAAATCTGGTGTTCTCCTCAAGGTGTGTATGTTGAAAAAGAAGGTGTGGATCTTCAAATGTTCATGCAACAACATGAAGCCAAAGTTTATTGGCTTGGAGACATTAATAACTCTATTGAAGAGGTAATTTCCAAATGGGGACAGTACATTCAAATTCAAATTCCAGAAGCTAAGAAACCATTTCTAGACTATCATTGCACAATGTACTATGACATTTCAAAAAGTACAGAGTTTGAAGAACAATGGGACAAAGAAACACAAGGTGAAGCGGTGAACCTTGAGTCCCAATATATCATTGTTGGGAAACAAGGAGCAGCGCTAAATGTAGAAATTAATGATTTCATTTCACAATGGTACAACGTTGCAGAATCTGTACCCCACATAACCTTGTTTGTAAATAAAAACTTTCATGCCAAAGATCTTGGACCAATGATGAAAATTGCAACACAGATTAAATGGGAACAGACAGAAAGCCCATTAATTTTCCAATCAGAAGATGCAACAATGATTAAAATAATAAGTGAAACTACTATGACAGCAAAACCACAGGTGGTAACAGTACCGATTAATGACACAAAACAAACAGAAGAAAAAGATGAGTCAGTTGAAAACCCATTAATGCAGGACATGTTAAAGCTAGTTCCTGAATCAGTATGGTCAAAACATGAAACAGATGTGGGATTAGTGAAATCAGCTAACCCATTTAAAGTTGAACTGAAACCAAATGCTAAACTTCCATTTCGTCCTCAATATCCATTAAAACCAGAAGCAGAAGAAGGAATCAGCAAAACCATTGAAGGATTGTTAACAGCAGGAGTGTTGGTGGAAATTGAAAGTCCATGCAATACGCCAATTTTTCCAGTTCTGAAAGCAGATAAGTCAAAGTATCGCCTGGTACATGACCTTCGCACAATAAACGATGTAGTAGAAGACAGATCATCGGCAGAAATGCCCAACCCACACACACTTTTAACCGCAATCCCTGCTGAAGCAAAATTTTTCACAGTAATTGATCTTTGTTCAGCATTTTTCACCATTCCCTTAGCGGAACAATCTCAATACCTGTTCGCATTTACCTACAGAGGTAAGAAGTACAGCTACACCCGATTACCCCAAGGTTTCAAACACAGCCCTCATTTGTTCAATCAAGCACTCAGACAGGACTTAGAAGGATTGGAAATAAATAGCACATTGCTACAATTTGTTGATGACATTCTAATTGCGTCACCTACATTGGATGATTGCCATCAGGATTCGATAAAAGTCCTTGAAAGACTGGCTGAAGGAGGTTACAAAGCCTCCAATGACAAATTACGGTATTGTCAGACACAGGTAGAATACCTGGGTAGACAACTCTCAGAAGGGAGCATTGGCATATCACCTTCTCAACTAGAGGGTGTCAGCAAAGCTCCATGTCCACGAACAGTTGGAGAAATGATGACATTTCTCGGTATGACAGGTTTCAATGCTGATTGGATAGAAAGTTATGCAGAAAAAACAGCACCACTCAGAGAACTCATGAAAGAACCAGGTCATCAAAACCAAAAGAATCTGATAAATTGGACTTTAGAAGCAAAAGTAGCATTTGAATCTCTAAAATGTGAAATGCAGAGTGCACCTGCACTAGCAGTTCCAAACTATGACAAACCATTCTACCTATATGTTGCGAACAAAAAAGACATGTATGTCACAGCAGTTTTGATGCAAGAAACATGTACAGGTCGAAGAAAACAACCAATTGCTTATTACAGCACAAAGTTGGACAATGTAGCACAAGGCTGGCCACCATGTTATCAGGGGCTAGCAGCAGTCTACCATGCTTATGAAAAAGCTTCAACCATAACAATGGGTTATCCAGTTACAATATTAACTCACCACAAAATCGCAGAGTTAATAAATCTAGGAAAGTTTGTCGTAACACAAGCAAGAAGTTTGCAGTATATGCTACTTCTGACATACCCTGACATAACTATTCAAAGATGTATCACCAACAATCCAGCAAATGTGATTCCTTTGGATTGTGACGGAGAACCACATGAGTGTGTAGCAGAAACAATGAAATACACAAGACTCAGACCTGATTTGGAATCCACTCCATTGCCTGACGCAGAAGTCACATACTTTGTTGACGGGTCATGTTTCAGAGACCACCTAGGAAACCACGCAGGTTTTGCAGTGGTACAACAAATAGGTGAAAATTTTATAACCATCAAAGCTGAAAGATGTGACCAACCATGTTCTGCACAACTTGCGGAACTTAAAGCATTAACTGAAGCCTGTAAAATGGCTAGGTCAAAAGTCGCAAATGTGTTCACTGATTCAGCCTATGCCCACGGTGTATGTTTTTTATTTGCCGCAATTTGGAAACAAAGAGGTTTCAAAAGGGCAGACGGAACCCCAGTGCAGCACGAAGCACAACTAAAAGAATTAATTGCTGCCATGATGCTTCCTTCGAAGCTGGCAGTGATCAAGTGTCAAGCACATCGCAAAGGCAATGACATCGTTGTGAGAGGTAACAACATGGCAGATGAATTGGCAAAAATGGCGTCCAGGAGCCAAATGGCTATCTTGGCACCTGTGATAGCTTTAGAACCAGCTGTAACACCGGAAGATGTCATTTTGATGCAACAACAAGCAAGTAACAGTGAACGTGATCTTTGGGCACGAAGAGGTGCTACGATGAGTGAAAATGGCTTATGGAGGTCACACCAAGGCCTACTAATAGCACCAGTAGCATTATTAACACTATTGGTCTCAGAAGCCCATGGCTTAGACCACTGTGCCCGGGGAAAAGTCATGGACAAATTGAAAAAACAAGGTTTCTGGTCTCCATACATGCAAGACATGGTGGATGAAATTCTAAGCCAGTGTGAAATATGTGCCGAAAACAATGCTCGGAAAGGCATAAAGCCAGGTATTGGACACATTCCAGTTCCAGACGGACCTTTCAAACACCTGGTGATAGATTATGTAGACATGCTCAAACCAGTTCAAGGTAAAAGGTACATGTTGGTGATAATTGATCGTTTCAGTCGATGGGTCGAAGCAGTACCATCAAAAACCTTAGGAGCAGACACAGTTATCAAATTTTTGACAAGAGAAGTAATTCCAAGATTTGGAATTCCATCTGAAATCAGTTCAGACAATGGTTCGGCTTTTGTACAAAAAGTTGTTAAAGGCATTTTGCAAAAGCTACAGATCAAACAACGTTTTGGCGCAGTCTACCACCCTCAGAGCCAGGGAATAGTGGAACGCATCAACGCCACGTTGAAAGCAAAGCTTCGGAAAATTTGTGCATCAACTAAACTAAACTGGGTAGATGCTTTGCCACTAGCACTAATGAGCTATCGCATGCAAATGCACAGAAGCACGCATTTAACACCGCATGAAATGTTGACTGGCAGACCTATGCCTGTGCCACAATGGAGGTTACCTTTCAAGGGACCTCCCCTTGAGCAGTTGCAAACTGAGTTGAAAGACTATGTTGAACAACTAACTGCTATCCATAGAGCTATCTATTTGCAGGAAAAATCCAGAAGTCCAGAGTCGACGGTGTGGGAACCACCGGTGAAACCTGGAGATTTGGTGTACATCAAGGTGTACAGACGGAGATGGCATGAGGCCCGATGGGAAGGACCTTATGAAGTCAAGAGAGCAACCCCAACGGCTGTCCAAGTAGAAGGAAGTACCACTTGGCATCATTTGACTCATTGCACTAAAGTTCAAAATAAAGACAAACTGAGACTTGAGTTTCACAAAGAAAATGAGCAGAAGCCTCACAGCGATGAGACTGATACTGATAACTGTCCAACTGTGGATGTTGACAGAGGTGGTGAACTGAGCAGCAGTGACGGCAGAAACGAACTTACACAACCTGCAGCCGACACCAAGGGACAAACCAACCACGACGAACCAAAGTGACAGAGAATGGACTCAAAGACAGCCTCCAGGGGGGACAAACGGTGACTCAACGACGACTGTTCACGACACAAGATCCATCTCCAATGACAAAGATAAGTATCACACAACTTATAGAAATCCAGACAAGTACATACCAGTGTTCTTTCCAGCAAATGTCAATTTAAATGTTCCCACAACATTGATTCGTAAAACTAGATATGTGCACTTACAATGGAAATGGACAGCAAGTTTAACAGATACCGAATTTCAAACTAATTCAGACAATGAAATTACCAGTAACCCTAGTGTATGAAGGAGTTAAAGACTTAGTAGGAATGCACAACAATAAAACAAGGCTTCGTAGAAGCCTGGGGGATTAAGGAGTATATTTGAATCTTATAGGTCAACCAAGAGGAATTCCAGATGAATTCAAAGCGCAACATGAACTTCGCGCAGGTTTTGAATCTATCTTACCTTGGATCACAATTAACAAAAATGTTGAATGGATTAACTATGTTTATTACAATCAACAGAGAATGATCAACTTTACCGTTGAAGGATTTATGGCCCTAGGAGAACAACTCCATGAAACAAGTAGAATGGCAAAACAAAACAGACAAGCATTAGATTGGATCTTAGCCAATATGGGAGGAGTTTGCCATATGTTTGCTAATGAATGCTGTACTTATATCCCTATGAATACCTCGCCAAAAGGTACATTTAGAGCAGTAATGACTAAGTTGAAGAAACTGAAATCGGAATTCAAAGAAAATGCAGGAAAGAACACCTGGTCATGGAAAAGTCTGGAGGAAATTTTAGGTGAATGGGGAGCCTTTGTAGTTAAAATAGGAATAACTCTGGTAGTAAAACTAATTGTTATTTTTCTGCTTGTGTGTTGTGTGATCCCTATCATGAGGAAATGGATTGTGGGGACTGTATACAGATGGATGACCAAGGACGGTAAACATCAGACGGACTAAGCACAAGGCCGCCCGGACCAGTGAACCTATGACCGATTCGAAGGACTGCTGAGCTCAAGGACAATTGATGCCTGAATTAAAATGGCTTATGGAATGTTGAAAGATCTAAAAGGTTCAAGGGAAATGAAGTCAAACTTGGGTTGGAATAAACGGACTCATGGAAAAGACACTGGTTGCATACACCATTACACATACTTATTACATAGTTTATACACTTTATATACAATATAACACGGGTGGCCCACACATAGTTAACACACTAGGAACACGTGTGAATGAGAATGAATGTGTGAGACAGTATGAACAAGAATGTGAGTATGAATGATAATGTAAGAGAGCGTGGATGAGCACAAGCATTAAGCGACCAATACTTTGATCATTATGATTAGCATTTAATTCACACAATCACTCTGATTATATGTGCGTCATGGACACTTCTTCATAATTGTCATCAAGATTATGTATCAATGTTGAAGTATTATTGTTACCATGTATATCTATGATTTTGGTCACTGTGGATCCATGATTGTGTTACATTTGTGCCAGATTATGGAATACTGGTGGTCGCCCATGGCGAGCGGGGGCCATAAGGTAATTTTTTCCCTGAAAAGCAACAAAAGGCCAACAGGGTTTTTCGACCTTATACAGATGGAAGAACAATCATGGAAGCAATGACCAAGCTAATACAACAATTCCAATACATTGATTAACAAATCAATGTATTGGAATTGTTGTATTAGTTACAGTAACTCATGAAACAAAGTTTACCCCCACTATTCATTTTATTTCACTTTTAAGTGACCTATATATATTTCTAAGGTTTATATACAGAGTGGTACTCACAGGTAGATATGTAAACTTAGTATAGCAATTAACCAAACAACTGCTAAGGTTAATTAGGATTCCACTTGAAAGCGGAATAGGGGGGATTATGTAAGAGCGGAAATACTATCTAAGGAGTTGTTTGGCGGAAAAATGACACTGGCGCCTCGGCGAAGACTTTGGCTTCGCACTAGGTCAACCTGACCAAATTCTTTCCTTCCATTTGCGTGCAAAGCGCAAATGGAGCCAGAATTTACTGGAAAGGATGTCTGTTTGTGCAAGATAAAATCAACAACTTGAGATAAATTGTCCTATTCAGCAATTCTGAAATGGAGCAGATGTTGAGTTCGTGAGGTCCAAAATATTTTAAAGGTCGTCCAATACACACTCAGTATAAAGCGTGCCAGAATCTTTCTGCAAAACAACAGTAGCACGCCATTGGTTGAAACTTTCCAACACACAATGATGAAGATGGAAAAGTATAAAACAGGTCGGGATTAAGACTTCGAGGAGATTTTTTGTGACAAGATGATGATGATGAAGATATTGTATTGAACTGAAGAAACTGTAACGAGGAATCCGTGGTAGTGTAATAAATCTCCGGCTCGTCTATGGCCCAGCAGCAAGAACTACGTCTCTGTGCGTTATTTCTTTTACTTAGATATTTCAGAGTATAGCCACCTTTCC
This sequence comes from Poecilia mexicana, assembly GCF_051168715.1. Taxonomy (NCBI): domain Eukaryota; kingdom Metazoa; phylum Chordata; class Actinopteri; order Cyprinodontiformes; family Poeciliidae; genus Poecilia; species Poecilia mexicana. The sequence goes on from NW_028263373.1 coordinate 32,086,934, forward strand.
AATCCTCAATAAAAGCCAGAAGCCAAAAACGCTTTATCTCAGCGAAAGAAGTCAAAAATGGACTATCTGTGAATTTGCAGCTGTACATTCAATTTTCAGCCTTGTTGGTTGTTGGACAGCTAAGAAATGCTGAGCAACACTAGATCTGGCTGAATTAACCTGAAATTAGTTTCTCTGCTTATGTTCCAAAAGATCAGAAAGCCAGAAGCCAAAAACGCTTTATCTCAGCGAAAGAAGTCAAAAATGGACTATCTGTGAATTTGCAGCTGTACATTCAATTTTCAGCCTTGTTGGTTGTTGGACAGCTAAGAAATGCTGAGCAACACTAGATCTGGCTGAATTAACCTGAAATTAGTTTCTCTGCTTATGTTCCAAAAGATCAGAAAGCCAGAAGCCAAAAACGCTTTATCTCAGCGAAAGAAGTCAAAAATGGACTATCTGTGAATTTGCAGCTGTACATTCAATTTTCAGCCTTGTTGGTTGTTGGACAGCTCCGAAATGCTGAGCAGCACTAGATCTGGCTGAATTAACCTGAAATTAGTTGATCTGCTTAAGTTACAAATGATCAGAAAGCCAGAAGCCAAAAACGCTTTATCTCAGCGAAAGAAGTCAAAAATGGACTATCTGTGAATTTGCAGCTGTACATTCAATTTTCAGCCTTGTTGGTTGTTGGACAGCTCCGAAATGCTGAGCAGCACTAGATCTGGCTGAATTAATTTGAAATTAGTTTCTCTGCTTATGTTCCAAATGATCAGAAAGCCAGAAGCCAAAAACGCTTTATCTCAGCGAAAGAAGTCAAAAATGGACTATCTGTGAATTTGCAGCTGTACATTCAATTTTCAGCCTTTTTGGTTGTTGGACAGCTCCGAAATGCTGAGCTGCACTAGATCTGGCTGTAATAAGCTGAAATTAGTTGATCTGCTTAAGTTACAAATGATCAGAAAGCCAGAAGCCAAAAACGCTTTATCTCAGCGAAAGAAGTCAAAAATGGACTATCTGTGAATTTGCAGCTTTACATTCAATTTTCAGCCTTGTTAGTTGTTGGACAGCTCCGAAATGCTGAGCAGCACTAGATCTGGTGTAGCGGAGTAAAGCTTCTTCTCAAACAAGACGGAGGCTCGTATTTCCTTTACTGAACCCTTTTGTTCAGTATTTATTGAAGAGGAAAAAAAGGGCTTCAGCCGATAAAAACAGAACAACAGCAACAACAACTGCTCGTAACCAAGCAATAAAATCAACAAAGCAAGATAGTGACTAAACAGTAACAGATCCTTAAGCATTCTTCAAAATAAAAGACTTCCTCTATTCAAATAAATCATGTCTTACACTGAAATATATTTCACTTCGCCTTTGTAATTATATACAATCATGTTCAATACAATTAATAATAATCATCATGTAAATTATGCTTAACATATAATTGTAATCAGTCACTTATCATGCAAATATACTGAACAACATAAGTGTAAAAAAGTCACAACATCTGGCTGTAATAAGCTGAAATTAGTTGATCTGCTTAAGTTACAAATGATCAGAAAGCCAGAAGCCAAAAACGCTTTATCTCAGCGAAAGAAGTCAAAAATGGACTATCTGTGAATTTGCAGCTTTACATTCAATTTTCAGCCTTGTTAGTTGTTGGACAGCTCCGAAATGCTGAGCAGCACTAGATCTGGCTGAATTAACCTGAAATTAGTTGATCTGCTTAAGTTACAAATGATCAGAAAGCCAGAAGCCAAAAACGCTTTATCTCAGCGAAAGAAGTCAAAAATGGACTATCTGTGAATTTTCAGCTGTACATTCAATTTTCAGCCTTGTTGGTTGTTGGACAGCTCCGAAATGCTGAGCAGCACTAGATCTGGCTGTAATAAGCTGAAATTAGTTGATCTGCTTATGTTACAAATGATCAGAAAGCCAGAAGCCAAAAACGCTTTATCTCAGCGAAAGAAGTCAAAAATGGACTATCTGTGAATTTGCAGCTTTACATTCAATTTTCAGCCTTGTTAGTTGTTGGACAGCTCCGAAATGCTGAGCAGCACTAGATCTAGCTGAATTAACCTGAAATTAGTTTCTCTGCTTATGTTCCAAATGATCAGAAAGCCAGAAGCCAAAAACGCTTTATCTCAGCGAAAGAAGTCAAAAATGGACTATCTGTGAATTTGCAGCTGTACATTCAATTTTCAGCCTTGTTGGTTGTTGGACAGCTCCGAAATGCTGAGCAGCACTAGATCTGGCTGAATTAACCTGAAATTAGTTGATCTGCTTAAGTTACAAATGATCAGAAAGCCAGAAGCCAAAAACGCTTTATCTCAGCGAAAGAAGTCAAAAATGGACTATCTGTGAATTTGCAGCACTACATTCAATTTTCAGCCTTGTTGGTTGTTGGACAGCTCCGAAATGCTGAGCAGCACTAGATCTGGCTGAATTAACCTGAAATTAGTTTCTCTGCTTATGTTCCAAATGATCAGAAAGCCAGAAGCCAAAAACGCTTTATCTCAGCGAAAGAAGTCAAAAATGGACTATCTGTGAATTTGCAGCTGTACATTCAATTTTCAGCCTTGTTGGTTGTTGGACAGCTCCGAAATGCTGAGCAGCACTAGATCTGGCTGAATTAATTTGAAATTAGTTTCTCTGCTTATGTTCCAAATGATCAGAAAGCCAGAAGCCAAAAACGCTTTATCTCAGCGAAAGAAGTCAAAAATGGACTATCTGTGAATTTGCAGCTGTACATTCAATTTTCAGCCTTTTTGGTTGTTGGAGAGCTCCGAAATGCTGAGCTGCACTAGATCTGGCTGTAATAAGCAAAAATTAGTTGATCTGCTTAAGTTACAAATGATCAGAAAGCCAGAAGCCAAAAACGCTTTATCTCAGCGAAAGAAGTCAAAAATGGACTATCTGTGAATCTGCAGCTTTACATTCAATTTTCAGCCTTGTTAGTTGTTGGACAGCTCCGAAATGCTGAGCAGCACTAGATCTGACTGAATTAACCTGAAATTAGTTGATCTGCTTAAGTTACAAATGATCAGAAAGCCAGAAGCCAAAAACGCTTTATCTCAGCGAAAGAAGTCAAAAATGGACTATCTGTGAATTTGCAGCTGTACTTTCAATTTTCAGCCTTGTTGGTTGTTGGACAGCTCCGAAATGCTGAGCAGCACTAGATCTGGCTGAATTAACCTGAAATTAGTTTCTCTGCTTATGTTCCAAATGATCAGAAAGCCAGAAGCCAAAAACGCTTTATCTCAGCGAAAGAAGTCAAAAATGGACTATCTGTGAATTTGCAGCTTTACATTCAATTTTCAGCCTTGTTAGTTGTTGGACAGCTCCGAAATGCTGAGCAGCACTAGATCTGGCTGTAATAAGCTGAAATTAGTTGATCTGCTTATGTTACAAATGATCAGAAAGCCAGAAGCCAAAAACGCTTTATCTCAGCGAAAGAAGTCAAAAATGGACTATCTGTGAATTTGCAGCTGTACATTCAATTTTCAGCCTTGTTGGTTGTTGGACAGCTCCGAAATGCTGAGCAGCACTAGATCTGGCTGAATTAACCTGAAATTAGTTGATCTGCTTAAGTTACAAATGATCAGAAAGCCAGAAGCCAAAAACGCTTTATCTCAGCGAAAGAAGTCAAAAATGGACTATCTGTGAATTTGCAGCTGTACATTCAATTTTCAGCCTTGTTGGTTGTTGGACAGCTCCGAAATGCTGAGCAGCACTAGATCTGGCTGAATTAATTTGAAATTAGTTTCTCTGCTTATGTTCCAAATGATCAGAAAGCCAGAAGCCAAAAACGCTTTATCTCAGCGAAAGAAGTCAAAAATGGACTATCTGTGAATTTGCAGCTGTACATTCAATTTTCAGCCTTTTTGGTTGTTGGACAGCTCCGAAATGCTGAGCTGCACTAGATCTGGCTGAATTAACCTGAAATTAGTTTCTCTGCTTATGTTCCAAATGATCAGAAAGCCAGAAGCCAAAAACGCTTTATCTCAGCGAAAGAAGTCAAAAATGGACTATCTGTGAATTTGCAGCTTTACATTCAATTTTCAGCCTTGTTAGTTGTTGGACAGCTCCGAAATGCTGAGCAGCACTAGATCTGGCTGTAATAAGCTGAAATTAGTTGATCTGCTTATGTTACAAATGATCAGAAAGCCAGAAGCCAAAAACGCTTTATCTCAGCGAAAGAAGTCAAAAATGGACTATCTGTGAATTTGCAGCTGTACATTCAATTTTCAGCCTTGTTGGTTGTTGGACAGCTCCGAAATGCTGAGCAGCACTAGATCTGGCTGAATTAACCTGAAATTAGTTGATCTGCTTAAGTTACAAATGATCAGAAAGCCAGAAGCCAAAAACGCTTTATCTCAGCGAAAGAAGTCAAAAATGGACTATCTGTGAATTTGCAGCTGTACATTCAATTTTCAGCCTTGTTGGTTGTTGGACAGCTCCGAAATGCTGAGCAGCACTAGATCTGGCTGAATTAATTTGAAATTAGTTTCTCTGCTTATGTTCCAAATGATCAGAAAGCCAGAAGCCAAAAACGCTTTATCTCAGCGAAAGAAGTCAAAAATGGACTATCTGTGAATTTGCAGCTGTACATTCAATTTTCAGCCTTTTTGGTTGTTGGACAGCTCCGAAATGCTGAGCTGCACTAGATCTGGCTGTAATAAGCTGAAATTAGTTGATCTGCTTAAGTTACAAATGATCAGAAAGCCAGAAGCCAAAAACGCTTTATCTCAGCGAAAGAAGTCAAAAATGGACTATCTGTGAATTTGCAGCTTTACATTCAATTTTCAGCCTTGTTAGTTGTTGGACAGCTCCGAAATGCTGAGCAGCACTAGATCTGGCTGTAATAAGCTGAAATTAGTTGATCTGCTTAAGTTACAAATGATCAGAAAGCCAGAAGCCAAAAACGCTTTATCTCAGCGAAAGAAGTCAAAAATGGACTATCTGTGAATTTGCAGCTTTACATTCAATTTTCAGCCTTGTTAGTTGTTGGACAGCTCCGAAATGCTGAGCAGCACTAGATCTGGCTGTAATAAGCTGAAATTAGTTGATCTGCTTATGTTACAAATGATCAGAAAGCCAGAAGCCAAAAACGCTTTATCTCAGCGAAAGAAGTCAAAAATGGACTATCTGTGAATTTGCAGCTGTACATTCAATTTTCAGCCTTGTTAGTTGTTGGACAGCTCCGAAATGCTGAGCAGCACTAGATCTAGCTGAATTAACCTGAAATTAGTTTCTCTGCTTATGTTCCAAATGATCAGAAAGCCAGAAGCCAAAAACGCTTTATCTCAGCGAAAGAAGTCAAAAATGGACTATCTGTGAATTTGCAGCTGTACATTCAATTTTCAGCCTTGTTGGTTGTTGGACAGCTCCGAAATGCTGAGCAGCACTAGATCTGGCTGAATTAACCTGAAATTAGTTGATCTGCTTAAGTTACAAATGATCAGAAAGCCAGAAGCCAAAAACGCTTTATCTCAGCGAAAGAAGTCAAAAATGGACTATCTGTGAATTTGCAGCACTACATTCAATTTTCAGCCTTGTTGGTTGTTGGACAGCTCCGAAATGCTGAGCAGCACTAGATCTGGCTGAATTAATTTGAAATTAGTTTCTCTGCTTATGTTCCAAATGATCAGAAAGCCAGAAGCCAAAAACGCTTTATCTCAGCGAAAGAAGTCAAAAATGGACTATCTGTGAATTTGCAGCTGTACATTCAATTTTCAGCCTTTTTGGTTGTTGGACAGCTCCGAAATGCTGAGCTGCACTAGATCTGGCTGTAATAAGCTGAAATTAGTTGATCTGCTTAAGTTACAAATGATCAGAAAGCCAGAAGCCAAAAACGCTTTATCTCAGCGAAAGAAGTCAAAAATGGACTATCTGTGAATTTGCAGCTTTACATTCAATTTTCAGCCTTGTTAGTTGTTGGACAACTCCGAAATGCTGAGCAGCACTAGATCTGGCTGTAATAAGCTGAAATTAGTTGATCTGCTTAAGTTACAAATGATCAGAAAGCCAGAAGCCAAAAACGCTTTATCTCAGCGAAAGAAGTCAAAAATGGACTATCTGTGAATTTGCAGCTTTACATTCAATTTTCAGCCTTGTTAGTTGTTGGACAGCTCCGAAATGCTGAGCAGCACTAGATCTGGCTGAATTAACCTGAAATTAGTTGATCTGCTTAAGTTACAAATGATCAGAAAGCCAGAAGCCAAAAACGCTTTATCTCAGCGAAAGAAGTCAAAAATGGACTATCTGTGAATTTGCAGCTGTACATTCAATTTTCAGCCTTGTTGGTTGTTGGACAGCTCCGAAATGCTGAGCAGCACTAGATCTGGCTGAATTAACCTGAAATTAGTTTCTCTGCTTATGTTCCAAATGATCAGAAAGCCAGAAGCCAAAAACGCTTTATCTCAGCGAAAGAAGTCAAAAATGGACTATCTGTGAATTTGCAGCTTTACATTCAATTTTCAGCCTTGTTAGTTGTTGGACAGCTCCGAAATGCTGAGCAGCACTAGATCTGGCTGTAATAAGCTGAAATTAGTTGATCTGCTTATGTTACAAATGATCAGAAAGCCAGAAGCCAAAAACGCTTTATCTCAGCGAAAGAAGTCAAAAATGGACTATCTGTGAATTTGCAGCTTTACATTCAATTTTCAGCCTTGTTAGTTGTTGGACAGCTCCGAAATGCTGAGCAGCACTAGATCTAGCTGAATTAACCTGAAATTAGTTTCTCTGCTTATGTTCCAAATGATCAGAAAGCCAGAAGCCAAAAACGCTTTATCTCAGCGAAAGAAGTCAAAAATGGACTATCTGTGAATTTGCAGCTGTACATTCAATTTTCAGCCTTGTTGGTTGTTGGACAGCTCCGAAATGCTGAGCAGCACTAGATCTGGCTGAATTAACCTGAAATTAGTTGATCTGCTTAAGTTACAAATGATCAGAAAGCCAGAAGCCAAAAACGCTTTATCTCAGCGAAAGAAGTCAAAAATGGACTATCTGTGAATTTGCAGCTGTACATTCAATTTTCAGCCTTGTTGGTTGTTGGACAGCTCCGAAATGCTGAGCAGCACTAGATCTGGCTGAATTAATTTGAAATTAGTTTCTCTGCTTATGTTCCAAATGATCAGAAAGCCAGAAGCCAAAAACGCTTTATCTCAGCGAAAGAAGTCAAAAATGGACTATCTGTGAATTTGCAGCTGTACATTCAATTTTCAGCCTTTTTGGTTGTTGGACAGCTCCGAAATGCTGAGCTGCACTAGATCTGGCTGTAATAAGCTGAAATTAGTTGATCTGCTTAAGTTACAAATGATCAGAAAGCCAGAAGCCAAAAACGCTTTATCTCAGCGAAAGAAGTCAAAAATGGACTATCTGTGAATTTGCAGCTGTACATTCAATTTTCAGCCTTGTTAGTTGTTGGACAGCTCCGAAATGCTGAGCAGCACTAGATCTAGCTGAATTAACCTGAAATTAGTTTCTCTGCTTATGTTCCAAATGATCAGAAAGCCAGAAGCCAAAAACGCTTTATCTCAGCGAAAGAAGTCAAAAATGGACTATCTGTGAATTTGCAGCTGTACATTCAATTTTCAGCCTTGTTGGTTGTTGGACAGCTCCGAAATGCTGAGCAGCACTAGATCTGGCTGAATTAACCTGAAATTAGTTGATCTGCTTAAGTTACAAATGATCAGAAAGCCAGAAGCCAAAAACGCTTTATCTCAGCGAAAGAAGTCAAAAATGGACTATCTGTGAATTTGCAGCACTACATTCAATTTTCAGCCTTGTTGGTTGTTGGACAGCTCCGAAATGCTGAGCAGCACTAGATCTGGCTGAATTAATTTGAAATTAGTTTCTCTGCTTATGTTCCAAATGATCAGAAAGCCAGAAGCCAAAAACGCTTTATCTCAGCGAAAGAAGTCAAAAATGGACTATCTGTGAATTTGCAGCTGTACATTCAATTTTCAGCCTTTTTGGTTGTTGGACAGCTCCGAAATGCTGAGCTGCACTAGATCTGGCTGTAATAAGCTGAAATTAGTTGATCTGCTTAAGTTACAAATGATCAGAAAGCCAGAAGCCAAAAACGCTTTATCTCAGCGAAAGAAGTCAAAAATGGACTATCTGTGAATTTGCAGCTTTACATTCAATTTTCAGCCTTGTTAGTTGTTGGACAACTCCGAAATGCTGAGCAGCACTAGATCTGGCTGTAATAAGCTGAAATTAGTTGATCTGCTTAAGTTACAAATGATCAGAAAGCCAGAAGCCAAAAACGCTTTATCTCAGCGAAAGAAGTCAAAAATGGACTATCTGTGAATTTGCAGCTTTACATTCAATTTTCAGCCTTGTTAGTTGTTGGACAGCTCCGAAATGCTGAGCAGCACTAGATCTGGCTGAATTAACCTGAAATTAGTTGATCTGCTTAAGTTACAAATGATCAGAAAGCCAGAAGCCAAAAACGCTTTATCTCAGCGAAAGAAGTCAAAAATGGACTATCTGTGAATTTGCAGCTGTACATTCAATTTTCAGCCTTGTTGGTTGTTGGACAGCTCCGAAATGCTGAGCAGCACTAGATCTGGCTGAATTAACCTGAAATTAGTTTCTCTGCTTATGTTCCAAATGATCAGAAAGCCAGAAGCCAAAAACGCTTTATCTCAGCGAAAGAAGTCAAAAATGGACTATCTGTGAATTTGCAGCTTTACATTCAATTTTCAGCCTTGTTAGTTGTTGGACAGCTCCGAAATGCTGAGCAGCACTAGATCTGGCTGTAATAAGCTGAAATTAGTTGATCTGCTTATGTTACAAATGATCAGAAAGCCAGAAGCCAAAAACGCTTTATCTCAGCGAAAGAAGTCAAAAATGGACTATCTGTGAATTTGCAGCTTTACATTCAATTTTCAGCCTTGTTAGTTGTTGGACAGCTCCGAAATGCTGAGCAGCACTAGATCTAGCTGAATTAACCTGAAATTAGTTTCTCTGCTTATGTTCCAAATGATCAGAAAGCCAGAAGCCAAAAACGCTTTATCTCAGCGAAAGAAGTCAAAAATGGACTATCTGTGAATTTGCAGCTGTACATTCAATTTTCAGCCTTGTTGGTTGTTGGACAGCTCCGAAATGCTGAGCAGCACTAGATCTGGCTGAATTAACCTGAAATTAGTTGATCTGCTTAAGTTACAAATGATCAGAAAGCCAGAAGCCAAAAACGCTTTATCTCAGCGAAAGAAGTCAAAAATGGACTATCTGTGAATTTGCAGCACTACATTCAATTTTCAGCCTTGTTGGTTGTTGGACAGCTCCGAAATGCTGAGCAGCACTAGATCTGGCTGAATTAACCTGAAATTAGTTTCTCTGCTTATGTTCCAAATGATCAGAAAGCCAGAAGCCAAAAACGCTTTATCTCAGCGAAAGAAGTCAAAAATGGACTATCTGTGAATTTGCAGCTGTACATTCAATTTTCAGCCTTGTTGGTTGTTGGACAGCTCCGAAATGCTGAGCAGCACTAGATCTGGCTGAATTAATTTGAAATTAGTTTCTCTGCTTATGTTCCAAATGATCAGAAAGCCAGAAGCCAAAAACGCTTTATCTCAGCGAAAGAAGTCAAAAATGGACTATCTGTGAATTTGCAGCTGTACATTCAATTTTCAGCCTTTTTGGTTGTTGGACAGCTCCGAAATGCTGAGCTGCACTAGATCTGGCTGTAATAAGCTGAAATTAGTTGATCTGCTTAAGTTACAAATGATCAGAAAGCCAGAAGCCAAAAACGCTTTATCTCAGCGAAAGAAGTCAAAAATGGACTATCTGTGAATTTGCAGCTTTACATTCAATTTTCAGCCTTGTTAGTTGTTGGACAGCTCCGAAATGCTGAGCAGCACTAGATCTGGCTGAATTAACCTGAAATTAGTTGATCTGCTTAAGTTACAAATGATCAGAAAGCCAGAAGCCAAAAACGCTTTATCTCAGCGAAAGAAGTCAAAAATGGACTATCTGTGAATTTGCAGCTGTACATTCAATTTTCAGCCTTGTTGGTTGTTGGACAGCTCCGAAATGCTGAGCAGCACTAGATCTGGCTGAATTAACCTGAAATTAGTTTCTCTGCTTATGTTCCAAATGATCAGAAAGCCAGAAGCCAAAAACGCTTTATCTCAGCGAAAGAAGTCAAAAATGGACTATCTGTGAATTTGCAGCTTTACATTCAATTTTCAGCCTTGTTAGTTGTTGGACAGCTCCGAAATGCTGAGCAGCACTAGATCTGGCTGTAATAAGCTGAAATTAGTTGATCTGCTTATGTTACAAATGATCAGAAAGCCAGAAGCCAAAAACGCTTTATCTCAGCGAAAGAAGTCAAAAATGGACTATCTGTGAATTTGCAGCTGTACATTCAATTTTCAGCCTTGTTGGTTGTTGGACAGCTCCGAAATGCTGAGCAGCACTAGATCTGGCTGAATTAACCTGAAATTAGTTGATCTGCTTAAGTTACAAATGATCAGAAAGCCAGAAGCCAAAAACGCTTTATCTCAGCGAAAGAAGTCAAAAATGGACTATCTGTGAATTTGCAGCTGTACATTCAATTTTCAGCCTTGTTGGTTGTTGGACAGCTCCGAAATGCTGAGCAGCACTAGATCTGGCTGAATTAATTTGAAATTAGTTTCTCTGCTTATGTTCCAAATGATCAGAAAGCCAGAAGCCAAAAACACTTTATCTCAGCGAAAGAAGTCAAAAATGGACTATCTGTGAATTTGCAGCTGTACATTCAATTTTCAGCCTTTTTGGTTGTTGGACAGCTCCGAAATGCTGAGCTGCACTAGATCTGGCTGTAATAAGCTGAAATTAGTTGATCTGCTTAAGTTACAAATGATCAGAAAGCCAGAAGCCAAAAACGCTTTATCTCAGCGAAAGAAGTCAAAAATGGACTATCTGTGAATTTGCAGCTTTACATTCAATTTTCTGCCTTGTTAGTTGTTGGACAGCTCCGAAATGCTGAGCTGCACTAGATCTGGCTGTAATAAGCTGAAATTAGTTGATCTGCTTAAGTTACAAATGATCAGAAAGCTAGAAGCCAAAAACGCTTTATCTCAGCGAAAGAAGTCAGAAATGGACTATCTGTGAATTTGCAGCGTTACACTCAATTTTCAGCCTTGTTAGTTGTTGGACAGCTCCGAAATGCTGAGCAGCACTAGATCTAGCTGTAATAAGCTGAAATTAGTTGATCTGCTTAAGTTACAAATGATCAGAAAGCCAGAAGCCAAAAACGCTTTATCTCAGCGAAAGAAGTCAAAAATGGACTATCTGTGAATTTGCAGCTTTACATTCAATTTTCAGCCTTGTTAGTTGTTGGACAGCTCCGAAATGCTGAGCAGCACTAGATCTAGCTGAATTAACCTGAAATTAGTTTCTCTGCTTATGTTCCAAATGATCAGAAAGCCAGAAGCCAAAAACGCTTTATCTCAGCGAAAGAAGTCAAAAATGGACTATCTGTGAATTTGCAGCTGTACATTCAGTTTTCAGCCTTGTTGGTTGTTGGACAGCTCCGAAATGCTGAGCAGCACTAGATCTGGCTGAATTAACCTGAAATTAGTTTCTCTGCTTATGTTCCAAATGATCAGAAAGCCAGAAGCCAAAAACGCTTTATCTCAGCGAAAGAAGTCAAAAATGGACTATCTGTGAATTTGCAGCTGTACATTCAATTTTCAGCCTTGTTGGTTGTTGGACAGCTCCGACATGCTGAGCAGCACTAGATCTGGCTGAATTAACCTGAAATTAGTTGATCTGCTTAAGTTACAAATGATCAGAAAGCCAGAAGCCAAAAACGCTTTATCTCAGCGAAAGAAGTCAAAAATGGACTATCTGTGAATTTGCAGCTTTACATTCAATTTTCAGCCTTGTTAGTTGTTGGACAGCTCCGAAATGCTGAGCTGCACTAGATCTGGCTGTAATAAGCTGAAATTAGTTGATCTGCTTAAGTTACAAATGATCAGAAAGCTAGAAGCCAAAAACGCTTTATCTCAGCGAAAGAAGTCAACAATGGACTATCTGTGAATTTGCAGCGTTACACTCAATTTTCAGCCTTGTTAGTTGTTGGACAGCTCCGAAATGCTGAGCAGCACTAGATCTAGCTGTAATAAGCTGAAATTAGTTGATCTGCTTAAGTTACAAATGATCAGAAAGCCAGTAGCCAAAAACGCTTTATCTCAGCGAAAGAAGTCAAAAATGGACTATCTGTGAATTTGCAGCTTTACATTCAATTTTCAGCCTTGTTAGTTGTTGGACAGCTCCGAAATGCTGAGCTGCACTAGATCTGGCTGTAATAAGCTGAAATTAGTTGATCTGCTTAAGTTACAAATGATCAGAAAGCTAGAAGCCAAAAACGCTTTATCTCAGCGAAAGAAGTCAAAAATGGACTATCTGTGAATTTGCAGCTGTACATTCAATTTTCAGCCTTGTTGGTTGTTGGACAGCTCCGAAATGCTGAGCAGCACTAGATCTGGCTGAATTAACCTGAAATTAGTTTCTCTGCTTATGTTCCAAATGATCAGAAAGCCAGAAGCCAAAAACGCTTTATCTCAGCGAAAGAAGTCAAAAATGGACTATCTGTGAATTTGCAGTTGTACATTCAATTTTCAGCCTTGTTGGTTGTTGGACAGCTCCGAAATGCTGAGCAGCACTAGATCTGGCTGAATTAATTTGAAATTAGTTTCTCTGCTTATGTTCCAAATGATCAGAAAGCCAGAAGCCAAAAACGCTTTATCTCAGCGAAAGAAGTCAAAAATGGACTATCTGTGAATTTGCAGCTGTACATTCAATTTTCAGCCTTTTTGGTTGTTGGACAGCTCCGAAATGCTGAGCTGCACTAGATCTGGCTGTAATAAGCTGAAATTAGTTGATCTGCTTAAGTTACAAATGATCAGAAAGCCAGAAGCCAAAAACGCTTTATCTCAGCGAAAGAAGTCAAAAATGGACTATCTGTGAATTTGCAGCTTTACATTCAATTTTCAGCCTTGTTAGTTGTTGGACAGCTCCGAAATGCTGAGCAGCACTAGATCTGGCTGTAATAAGCTGAAATTAGTTGATCTGCTTAAGTTACAAATGATCAGAAAGCCAGAAGCCAAAAACGCTTTATCTCAGCGAAAGAAGTCAAAAATGGACTATCTGTGAATTTGCAGCTTTACATTCAATTTTCAGCCTTGTTAGTTGTTGGACAGCTCCGAAATGCTGAGCAGCACTAGATCTGGCTGAATTAACCTGAAATTAGTTGATCTGCTTAAGTTACAAATGATCAGAAAGCCAGAAGCCAAAAACGCTTTATCTCAGCGAAAGAAGTCAAAAATGGACTATCTGTGAATTTGCAGCTGTACATTCAATTTTCAGCCTTGTTGGTTGTTGGACAGCTCCGAAATGCTGAGCAGCACTAGATCTGGCTGAATTAACCTGAAATTAGTTTCTCTGCTTATGTTCCAAATGATCAGAAAGCCAGAAGCCAAAAACGCTTTATCTCAGCGAAAGAAGTCAAAAATGGACTATCTGTGAATTTGCAGCTTTACATTCAATTTTCAGCCTTGTTAGTTGTTGGACAGCTCCGAAATGCTGAGCAGCACTAGATCTAGCTGAATTAACCTGAAATTAGTTTCTCTGCTTATGTTCCAAATGATCAGAAAGCCAGAAGCCAAAAACGCTTTATCTCAGCGAAAGAAGTCAATAATGGACTATCTGTGAATTTGCAGCTGTACATTCAGTTTTCAGCCTTGTTGGTTGTTGGACAGCTCCGAAATGCTGAGCAGCACTAGATCTGGCTGAATTAACCTGACATTAGTTTCTCTGCTTATGTTCCAAATGATCAGAAAGCCAGAAGCCAATAACGCTTTATCTCAGCGAAAGAAGTCAAAAATGGACTATCTGTGAATTTGCAGCTGTACATTCAATTTTCAGCCTTGTTGGTTGTTGGACAGCTCCGAAATGCTGAGCAGCACTAGATCTGGCTGAATTAACCTGAAAATAGTTGATCTGCTTAAGTTACAAATGATCAGAAAGCCAGAAGCCAAAAACGCTTTATCTCAGCGAAAGAAGTCAAAAATGGACTATCTGTGAATTTGCAGCACTACATTCAATTTTCAGCCTTGTTGGTTGTTGGACAGCTCCGAAATGCTGAGCAGCACTAGATCTGGCTGAATTAACCTGAAATTAGTTTCTCTGCTTATGTTCCAAATGATCAGAAAGCCAGAAGCCAAAAACGCTTTATCTCAGCGAAAGAAGTCAAAAATGGACTATCTGTGAATTTGCAGCTGTACATTCAATTTTCAGCCTTGTTGGTTGTTGGACAGCTCCGAAATGCTGAGCAGCACTAGATCTGGCTGAATTAATTTGAAATTAGTTTCTCTGCTTATGTTCCAAATGATCAGAAAGCCAGAAGCCAAAAACACTTTATCTCAGCGAAAGAAGTCAAAAATGGACTATCTGTGAATTTGCAGCTGTACATTCAATTTTCAGCCTTTTTGGTTGTTGGACAGCTCCGAAATGCTGAGCTGCACTAGATCTGGCTGTAATAAGCTGAAATTAGTTGATCTGCTTAAGTTACAAATGATCAGAAAGCCAGAAGCCAAAAACGCTTTATCTCAGCGAAAGAAGTCAAAAATGGACTATCTGTGAATTTGCAGCTTTACATTCAATTTTCAGCCTTGTTAGTTGTTGGACAGCTCCGAAATGCTGAGCTGCACTAGATCTGGCTGTAATAAGCTGAAATTAGTTGATCTGCTTAAGTTACAAATGATCAGAAAGCTAGAAGCCAAAAACGCTTTATCTCAGCGAAAGAAGTCAAAAATGGACTATCTGTGAATTTGCAGCGTTACACTCAATTTTCAGCCTTGTTAGTTGTTGGACAGCTCCGAAATGCTGAGCAGCACTAGATCTAGCTGTAATAAGCTGAAATTAGTTGATCTGCTTAAGTTACAAATGATCAGAAAGCCAGAAGCCAAAAACGCTTTAACTCAGCGAAAGAAGTCAAAAATGGACTATCTGTGAATTTGCAGCTTTACATTCAATTTTCAGTCTTGTTAGTTGTTGGACAGCTCCGAAATGCTGAGCAGCACTAGATCTAGCTGAATTAACCTGAAATTAGTTTCTCTGCTTATGTTCCAAATGATCAGAAAGCCAGAAGCCAAAAACGCTTTATCTCAGCGAAAGAAGTCAAAAATGGACTATCTGTGAATTTGCAGCTGTACATTCAATTTTCAGCCTTGTTGGTTGTTGGACAGCTCCGAAATGCTGAGCAGCACTAGATCTGGCTGAATTAACCTGAAATTAGTTGATCTGCTTAAGTTACAACTGATCAGAAAGCCAGAAGCCAAAAACGCTTTATCTCAGCGAAAGAAGTCAAAAATGGACTATCTGTGAATATGCAGCACTATATTAAATTTTCAGCCTTGTTGGTTGTTGGACAGCTCCGAAATGCTGAGCAGCACTAGATCTGGCTGAATTAACCTGAAATTAGTTGATCTGCTTAAGTTACAAATGATCAGAAAGCCAGAAGCCAAAAACGCTTTATCTCAGCGAAAGAAGTCAAAAATGGACTATCTGTGAATTTGCAGCACTACATTAAATTTTCAGCCTTGTTGGTTGTTCGACAGCTCCGAAATGCTGAGCAGCACTAGATCTGGCTGAATTAACCTGAAATTAGTTTCTCTGCTTATGTTCCAAATGATCAGAAAGCCAGAAGCCAAAAACGCTTTATCTCAGCGAAAGAAGTCAAAAATGGACTATCTGTGAATTTGCAGCTTTACATTCAATTTTCAGCCTTGTTAGTTGTTGGACAGCTCCGAAATGCTGAGCTGCACTAGATCTGGCTGTAATAAGCTGAAATTAGTTGATCTGCTTAAGTTACAAATGATCAGAAAGCTAGAAGCCAAAAACGCTTTATCTCAGCGAAAGAAGTCAAAAATGGACTATCTGTGAATTTGCAGCGTTACACTCAATTTTCAGCCTTGTTAGTTGTTGGACAGCTCCGAAATGCTGAGCAGCACTAGATCTAGCTGTAATAAGCTGAAATTAGTTGATCTGCTTAAGTTACAAATGATCAGAAAGCCAGAAGCCAAAAACGCTTTATCTCAGCGAAAGAAGTCAAAAATGGACTATCTGTGAATTTGCAGCGTTACACTCAATTTTCAGCCTTGTTAGTTGTTGGACAGCTCCGAAATGCTGAGCAGCACTAGATCTAGCTGTAATAAGCTGAAATTAGTTGATCTGCTTAAGTTACAAATGATCAGAAAGCCAGAAGCCAAAAACGCTTTATCTCAGCGAAAGAAGTCAAAAATGGACTATCTGTGAATTTGCAGCTGTACATTCAGTTTTCAGCCTTGTTGGTTGTTGGACAGCTCCGAAATGCTGAGCAGCACTAGATCTGGCTGAATTAACCTGAAATTAGTTTCTCTGCTTATGTTCCAAATGATCAGAAAGCCAGAAGCCAAAAACGCTTTATCTCAGCGAAAGAAGTCAAAAATGGACTATCTGTGAATTTGCAGCTGTACATTCAATTTTCAGCCTTGTTGGTTGTTGGACAGCTCCGAAATGCTGAGCAGCACTAGATCTGGCTGAATTAACCTGAAATTAGTTGATCTGCTTAAGTTACAAATGATCAGAAAGCCAGAAGCCAAAAACGCTTTATCTCAGCGAAAGAAGTCAAAAATGGACTATCTGTGAATTTGCAGCACTACATTAAATTTTCAGCCTTGTTGGTTGTTGGACAGCTCCGAAATGCTGAGCAGCACTAGATCTGGCTGAATTAACCTGAAATTTGTTGATCTGCTTAAGTTACAAATGATCAGAAAGCCAGAAGCCAAAAACGCTTTATCTCAGCGAAAGAAGTCAAAAATGGACTATCTGTGAATTTGCAGCACTATATTAAATTTTCAGCCTTGTTGGTTGTTGGACAGCTCCGAAATGCTGAGCAGCACTAGATCTGGCTGAATTAACCTGAAATTAGTTGATCTGCTTAAGTTACAAATGATCAGAAAGCCAGAAGCCAAAAACGCTTTATCTCAGCGAAAGAAGTCAAAAATGGACTATCTGTGAATTTGCAGCACTACATTAAATTTTCAGCCTTGTTGGTTGTTGGACAGCTCCGAAATGCTGAGCAGCACTAGATCTGGCTGAATTAACCTGAAATTTGTTGATCTGCTTAAGTTACAAATGATCAGAAAGCCAGAAGCCAAAAACGCTTTATCTCAGCGAAAGAAGTCAAAAATGGACTATCTGTGAATTTGCAGCACTATATTAAATTTTCAGCCTTGTTGGTTGTTGGACAGCTCCGAAATGCTGAGCAGCACTAGATCTGGCTGAATTAACCTGAAATTAGTTGATCTGCTTAAGTTACAAATGATCAGAAAGCCAGAAGCCAAAAACACTTTATCTCAGCGAAAGAAGTCAAAAATGGACTATCTGTGAATTTGCAGCTGTACATTCAATTTTCAGCCTTTTTGGTTGTTGGACAGCTCCGAAATGCTGAGCAGCACTAGATCTGGCTGAATTAACCTGAAATTAGTTTCTCTGCTTATGTTCCAAATGATCAGAAAGCCAGAAGCCAAAAACACTTTATCTCAGCGAAAGAAGTCAAAAATGGACTATCTGTGAATTTGCAGCTGTACATTCAATTTTCAGCCTTTTTGGTTGTTGGACAGCTCCGAAATGCTGAGCTGCACTAGATCTGGCTGTAATAAGCTGAAATTAGTTGATCTGCTTAAGTTACAAATGATCAGAAAGCCAGAAGCCAAAAACGCTTTATCTCAGCGAAAGAAGTCAAAAATGGACTATCTGTGAATTTGCAGCTGTACATTCAATTTTCAGCCTTGTTGGTTGTTGGACAGCTCCGAAATGCTGAGCAGCACTAGATCTGGCTGAATTAACCTGAAATTAGTTTCTCTGCTTATGTTCCAAATGATCAGAAAGCCAGAAGCCAAAAACGCTTTATCTCAGCGAAAGAAGTCAAAAATGGACTATCTGTGAATTTGCAGCTTTACATTCAATTTTCAGCCTTGTTAGTTGTTGGACAGCTCCGAAATGCTGAGCAGCACTAGATCTAGCTGAATTAACCTGAAATTAGTTTCTCTGCTTATGTTCCAAATGATCAGAAAGCCAGAAGCCAAAAACGCTTTATCTCAGCGAAAGAAGTCAATAATGGACTATCTGTGAATTTGCAGCTGTACATTCAGTTTTCAGCCTTGTTGGTTGTTGGACAGCTCCGAAATGCTGAGCAGCACTAGATCTGGCTGAATTAACCTGACATTAGTTTCTCTGCTTATGTTCCAAATGATCAGAAAGCCAGAAGCCAATAACGCTTTATCTCAGCGAAAGAAGTCAAAAATGGACTATCTGTGAATTTGCAGCTGTACATTCAATTTTCAGCCTTGTTGGTTGTTGGACAGCTCCGAAATGCTGAGCAGCACTAGATCTGGCTGAATTAACCTGAAAATAGTTGATCTGCTTAAGTTACAAATGATCAGAAAGCCAGAAGCCAAAAACGCTTTATCTCAGCGAAAGAAGTCAAAAATGGACTATCTGTGAATTTGCAGCACTACATTCAATTTTCAGCCTTGTTGGTTGTTGGACAGCTCCGAAATGCTGAGCAGCACTAGATCTGGCTGAATTAACCTGAAATTAGTTTCTCTGCTTATGTTCCAAATGATCAGAAAGCCAGAAGCCAAAAACGCTTTATCTCAGCGAAAGAAGTCAAAAATGGACTATCTGTGAATTTGCAGCTGTACATTCAATTTTCAGCCTTGTTGGTTGTTGGACAGCTCCGAAATGCTGAGCAGCACTAGATCTGGCTGAATTAATTTGAAATTAGTTTCTCTGCTTATGTTCCAAATGATCAGAAAGCCAGAAGCCAAAAACACTTTATCTCAGCGAAAGAAGTCAAAAATGGACTATCTGTGAATTTGCAGCTGTACATTCAATTTTCAGCCTTTTTGGTTGTTGGACAGCTCCGAAATGCTGAGCTGCACTAGATCTGGCTGTAATAAGCTGAAATTAGTTGATCTGCTTAAGTTACAAATGATCAGAAAGCCAGAAGCCAAAAACGCTTTATCTCAGCGAAAGAAGTCAAAAATGGACTATCTGTGAATTTGCAGCTTTACATTCAATTTTCAGCCTTGTTAGTTGTTGGACAGCTCCGAAATGCTGAGCTGCACTAGATCTGGCTGTAATAAGCTGAAATTAGTTGATCTGCTTAAGTTACAAATGATCAGAAAGCTAGAAGCCAAAAACGCTTTATCTCAGCGAAAGAAGTCAAAAATGGACTATCTGTGAATTTGCAGCGTTACACTCAATTTTCAGCCTTGTTAGTTGTTGGACAGCTCCGAAATGCTGAGCAGCACTAGATCTAGCTGTAATAAGCTGAAATTAGTTGATCTGCTTAAGTTACAAATGATCAGAAAGCCAGAAGCCAAAAACGCTTTAACTCAGCGAAAGAAGTCAAAAATGGACTATCTGTGAATTTGCAGCTTTACATTCAATTTTCAGTCTTGTTAGTTGTTGGACAGCTCCGAAATGCTGAGCAGCACTAGATCTAGCTGAATTAACCTGAAATTAGTTTCTCTGCTTATGTTCCAAATGATCAGAAAGCCAGAAGCCAAAAACGCTTTATCTCAGCGAAAGAAGTCAAAAATGGACTATCTGTGAATTTGCAGCTGTACATTCAATTTTCAGCCTTGTTGGTTGTTGGACAGCTCCGAAATGCTGAGCAGCACTAGATCTGGCTGAATTAACCTGAAATTAGTTGATCTGCTTAAGTTACAACTGATCAGAAAGCCAGAAGCCAAAAACGCTTTATCTCAGCGAAAGAAGTCAAAAATGGACTATCTGTGAATATGCAGCACTATATTAAATTTTCAGCCTTGTTGGTTGTTGGACAGCTCCGAAATGCTGAGCAGCACTAGATCTGGCTGAATTAACCTGAAATTAGTTGATCTGCTTAAGTTACAAATGATCAGAAAGCCAGAAGCCAAAAACGCTTTATCTCAGCGAAAGAAGTCAAAAATGGACTATCTGTGAATTTGCAGCACTACATTAAATTTTCAGCCTTGTTGGTTGTTCGACAGCTCCGAAATGCTGAGCAGCACTAGATCTGGCTGAATTAACCTGAAATTAGTTTCTCTGCTTATGTTCCAAATGATCAGAAAGCCAGAAGCCAAAAACGCTTTATCTCAGCGAAAGAAGTCAAAAATGGACTATCTGTGAATTTGCAGCTTTACATTCAATTTTCAGCCTTGTTAGTTGTTGGACAGCTCCGAAATGCTGAGCTGCACTAGATCTGGCTGTAATAAGCTGAAATTAGTTGATCTGCTTAAGTTACAAATGATCAGAAAGCTAGAAGCCAAAAACGCTTTATCTCAGCGAAAGAAGTCAAAAATGGACTATCTGTGAATTTGCAGCGTTACACTCAATTTTCAGCCTTGTTAGTTGTTGGACAGCTCCGAAATGCTGAGCAGCACTAGATCTAGCTGTAATAAGCTGAAATTAGTTGATCTGCTTAAGTTACAAATGATCAGAAAGCCAGAAGCCAAAAACGCTTTATCTCAGCGAAAGAAGTCAAAAATGGACTATCTGTGAATTTGCAGCGTTACACTCAATTTTCAGCCTTGTTAGTTGTTGGACAGCTCCGAAATGCTGAGCAGCACTAGATCTAGCTGTAATAAGCTGAAATTAGTTGATCTGCTTAAGTTACAAATGATCAGAAAGCCAGAAGCCAAAAACGCTTTATCTCAGCGAAAGAAGTCAAAAATGGACTATCTGTGAATTTGCAGCTGTACATTCAGTTTTCAGCCTTGTTGGTTGTTGGACAGCTCCGAAATGCTGAGCAGCACTAGATCTGGCTGAATTAACCTGAAATTAGTTTCTCTGCTTATGTTCCAAATGATCAGAAAGCCAGAAGCCAAAAACGCTTTATCTCAGCGAAAGAAGTCAAAAATGGACTATCTGTGAATTTGCAGCTGTACATTCAATTTTCAGCCTTGTTGGTTGTTGGACAGCTCCGAAATGCTGAGCAGCACTAGATCTGGCTGAATTAACCTGAAATTAGTTGATCTGCTTAAGTTACAAATGATCAGAAAGCCAGAAGCCAAAAACGCTTTATCTCAGCGAAAGAAGTCAAAAATGGACTATCTGTGAATTTGCAGCACTACATTAAATTTTCAGCCTTGTTGGTTGTTGGACAGCTCCGAAATGCTGAGCAGCACTAGATCTGGCTGAATTAACCTGAAATTTGTTGATCTGCTTAAGTTACAAATGATCAGAAAGCCAGAAGCCAAAAACGCTTTATCTCAGCGAAAGAAGTCAAAAATGGACTATCTGTGAATTTGCAGCACTATATTAAATTTTCAGCCTTGTTGGTTGTTGGACAGCTCCGAAATGCTGAGCAGCACTAGATCTGGCTGAATTAACCTGAAATTAGTTGATCTGCTTAAGTTACAAATGATCAGAAAGCCAGAAGCCAAAAACGCTTTATCTCAGCGAAAGAAGTCAAAAATGGACTATCTGTGAATTTGCAGCACTACATTAAATTTTCAGCCTTGTTGGTTGTTGGACAGCTCCGAAATGCTGAGCAGCACTAGATCTGGCTGAATTAACCTGAAATTAGTTTCTCTGCTTATGTTCCAAATGATCAGAAAGCCAGAAGCCAAAAACGATTTATCTCAGCGAAAGAAGTCAAAAATGGACTATCTGTGAATTTGCAGCTTTACATTCAATTTTCAGCCTTGTTAGTTGTTGGACAGCTCCGAAATGCTGAGCTGCACTAGATCTGGCTGTAATAAGCTGAAATTAGTTGATCTGCTTAAGTTACAAATGATCAGAAAGCTAGAAGCCAAAAACGCTTTATCTCAGCGAAAGAAGTCAAAAATGGACTATCTGTGAATTTGCAGCGTTACACTCAATTTTCAGCCTTGTTAGTTGTTGGACAGCTCCGAAATGCTGAGCAGCACTAGATCTAGCTGTAATAAGCTGAAATTAGTTGATCTGCTTAAGTTACAAATGATCAGAAAGCCAGAAGCCAAAAACGCTTTATCTCAGCGAAAGAAGTCAAAAATGGACTATCTGTGAATTTGCAGCTGTACATTCAGTTTTCAGCCTTGTTGGTTGTTGGACAGCTCCGAAATGCTGAGCAGCACTAGATCTGGCTGAATTAACCTGAAATTAGTTTCTCTGCTTATGTTCCAAATGATCAGAAAGCCAGAAGCCAAAAACGCTTTATCTCAGCGAAAGAAGTCAAAAATGGACTATCTGTGAATTTGCAGCTGTACATTCAATTTTCAGCCTTGTTGGTTGTTGGACAGCTCCGAAATGCTGAGCAGCACTAGATCTGGCTGAATTAACCTGAAATTAGTTGATCTGCTTAAGTTACAAATGATCAGAAAGCCAGAAGCCAAAAACGCTTTATCTCAGCGAAAGAAGTCAAAAATGGACTATCTGTGAATTTGCAGCACTACATTAAATTTTCAGCCTTGTTGGTTGTTGGACAGCTCCGAAATGCTGAGCAGCACTAGATCTGGCTGAATTAACCTGAAATTAGTTGATCTGCTTAAGTTACAAATGATCAGAAAGCCAGAAGCCAAAAACGCTTTATCTCAGCGAAAGAAGTCAAAAATGGACTATCTGTGAATTTGCAGCACTACATTAAATTTTCAGCCTTGTTGGTTGTTGGACAGCTCCGAAATGCTGAGCAGCACTAGATCTGGCTGAATTAACCTGAAATTAGTTTCTCTGCTTATGTTCCAAATGATCAGAAAGCCAGAAGCCAAAAACGCTTTATCTCAGCGAAAGAAGTCAAAAATGGACTATCTGTGAATTTGCAGCACTACATTCAATTTTCAGCCTTGTTGGTTGTTGGACAGCTCCGAAATGCTGAGCAGCACTAGATCTGGCTGAATTAACCTGAAATTAGTTTCTCTGCTTATGTTCCAAATGATCAGAAAGCCAGAAGCCAAAAACGCTTTATCTCAGCGAAAGAAGTCAAAAATGGACTATCTGTGAATTTGCAGCTTTACATTCAATTTTCAGCCTTGTTAGTTGTTGGACAGCTCCGCAATGCTGAGCTGCACTAGATCTGGCTGTAATAAGCTGAAATTAGTTGATCTGCTTAAGTTACAAATGATCAGAAAGCTAGAAGCCAAAAACGCTTTATTTCAGCGAAAGAAGTCAAAAATGGACTATCTGTGAATTTGCAGCTTTACATTCAATTTTCAGTCTTGTTAGTTGTTGGACAGCTCCGAAATGCTGAGCAGCACTAGATCTAGCTGAATTAACCTGAAATTAGTTTCTCTGCTTATGTTCCAAATGATCAGAAAGCCAGAAGCCAAAAACGCTTTATCTCAGCGAAAGAAGTCAAAAATGGACTATCTGTGAATTTGCAGCTGTACATTCAATTTTCAGCCTTGTTGGTTGTTGGACAGCTCCGAAATGCTGAGCAGCACTAGATCTGGCTGAATTAACCTGAAATTAGTTGATCTGCTAAAGTTACAAATGATCAGAAAGCCAGAAGCCAAAAACGCTTTATCTCAGCGAAAGAAGTCAAAAATGGACTATCTGTGAATTTGCAGCACTACATTAAATTTTCAGCCTTGTTGGTTGTTGGACAGCTCCGAAATGCTGAGCAGCACTAGATCTGGCTGAATTAACCTGAAATTAGTTGATCTGCTTAAGTTACAAATGATCAGAAAGCCAGAAGCCAATAACGCTTTATCTCAGCGAAAGAAGTCAAAAATGGACTATCTGTGAATTTGCAGCACTACATTAAATTTTCAGCCTTGTTGGTTGTTGGACAGCTCCGAAATGTTGAGCAGCACTAGATCTGGCTGAATTAACCTGAAATTAGTTTCTCTGCTTATGTTCCAAATGATCAGAAAGCCAGAAGCCAAAAACGCTTTATCTCAGCGAAAGAAGTCAAAAATGGACTATCTGTGAATTTGCAGCTTTACATTCAATTTTCAGCCTTGTTAGTTGTTGGACAGCTCCGAAATGCTGAGCTGCACTAGATCTGGCTGTAATAAGCTGAAATTAGTTGATCTGCTTAAGTTACAAATGATCAGAAAGCCAGAAGCCAAAAACGCTTTATCTCAGCGAAAGAAGTCAAAAATGGACTATCTGTGAATTTGCAGCTTTACATTCAATTTTCAGCCTTGTTAGTTGTTGGACAGCTCCGAAATGCTGAGCAGCACTAGATCTGGGTGTAATAAGCTGAAATTAGTTGATCTGCTTAAGTTACAAATGATCAGAAAGCCAGAAGCCAAAAACGCTTTATCTCAGCGAAAGAAGTCAAAAATGGACTATCTGTGAATTTGCAGCTGTACATTCAGTTTTCAGCCTTGTTGGTTGTTGGACAGCTCCGAAATGCTGAGCAGCACTAGATCTGGCTGAATTAACCTGAAATTAGTTTCTCTGCTTATGTTCCAAATGATCAGAAAGCCAGAAGCCAAAAACGCTTTATCTCAGCGAAAGAAGTCAAAAATGGACTATCTGTGAATTTGCAGCTGTACATTCAATTTTCAGCCTTGTTGGTTGTTGGACAGCTCCGAAATGCTGAGCAGCACTAGATCTGGCTGAATTAACCTGAAATTAGTTGATCTGCTTAAGTTACAAATGATCAGAAAGCCAGAAGCCAAAAACGCTTTATCTCAGCGAAAGAAGTCAAAAATGGACTATCTGTGAATTTGCAGCTTTACATTCAATTTTCAGCCTTGTTAGTTGTTGGACAGCTCCGAAATGCTGAGCAGCACTAGATCTAGCTGAATTAACCTGAAATTAGTTTCTCTGCTTATGTTCCAAATGATCAGAAAGCCAGAAGCCAAAAACGCTTTATCTCAGCGAAAGAAGTCAAAAATGGACTATCTGTGAATTTGCAGCTGTACATTCAGTTTTCAGCCTTGTTGGTTGTTGGACAGCTCCGAAATGCTGAGCAGCACTAGATCTGGCTGAATTAACCTGACATTAGTTTCTCTGCTTATGTTCCAAATGATCAGAAAGCCAGAAGCCAATAACGCTTTATCTCAGCGAAAGAAGTCAAAAATGGACTATCTGTGAATTTGCAGCTGTACATTCAATTTTCAGCCTTGTTGGTTGTTGGACAGCTCCGAAATGCTGAGCAGCACTAGATCTGGCTGAATTAACCTGAAAATAGTTGATCTGCTTAAGTTACAAATGATCAGAAAGCCAGAAGCCAAAAACGCTTTATCTCAGCGAAAGAAGTCAAAAATGGACTATCTGTGAATTTGCAGCACTACATTCAATTTTCAGCCTTGTTGGTTGTTGGACAGCTCCGAAATGCTGAGCAGCACTAGATCTGGCTGAATTAACCTGAAATTAGTTTCTCTGCTTATGTTCCAAATGATCAGAAAGCAAGAAGCCAAAAACGCTTTATCTCAGCGAAAGAAGTCAAAAATGGACTATCTGTGAATTTGCAGCTGTACATTCAATTTTCAGCCTTGTTGGTTGTTGGACAGCTCCGAAATGCTGAGCAGCACTAGATCTGGCTGAATTAATTTGAAATTAGTTTCTCTGCTTATGTTCCAAATGATCAGAAAGCCAGAAGCCAAAAACACTTTATCTCAGCGAAAGAAGTCAAAAATGGACTATCTGTGAATTTGCAGCTGTACATTCAATTTTCAGCCTTTTTGGTTGTTGGACAGCTCCGAAATGCTGAGCTGCACTAGATCTGGCTGTAATAAGCTGAAATTAGTTGATCTGCTTAAGTTACAAATGATCAGAAAGCCAGAAGCCAAAAACGCTTTATCTCAGCGAAAGAAGTCAAAAATGGACTATCTGTGAATTTGCAGCTTTACATTCAATTTTCAGCCTTGTTAGTTGTTGGACAGCTCCGAAATGCTGAGCTGCACTAGATCTGGCTGTAATAAGCTGAAATTAGTTGATCTGCTTAAGTTACAAATGATCAGAAAGCTAGAAGCCAAAAACGCTTTATCTCAGCGAAAGAAGTCAAAAATGGACTATCTGTGAATTTGCAGCTGTACATTCAGTTTTCAGCCTTGTTGGTTGTTGGACAGCTCCGAAATGCTGAGCAGCACTAGATCTGGCTGAATTAACCTGAAATTAGTTTCTCTGCTTATGTTCCAAATGATCAGAAAGCCAGAAGCCAAAAACGCTTTATCTCAGCGAAAGAAGTCAAAAATGGACTATCTGTGAATTTGCAGCTGTACATTCAATTTTCAGCCTTGTTGGTTGTTGGACAGCTCCGAAATGCTGAGCAGCACTAGATCTGGCTGAATTAACCTGAAATTAGTTGATCTGCTTAAGTTACAAATGATCAGAAAGCCAGAAGCCAAAAACGCTTTATCTCAGCGAAAGAAGTCAAAAATGGACTATCTGTGAATTTGCAGCACTACATTAAATTTTCAGCCTTGTTGGTTGTTGGACAGCTCCGAAATGCTGAGCAGCACTAGATCTGGCTGAATTAACCTGAAATTAGTTGATCTGCTTAAGTTACAAATGATCAGAAAGCCAGAAGCCAAAAACGC
Organism: Poecilia mexicana; assembly: GCF_051168715.1. Taxonomy (NCBI): domain Eukaryota; kingdom Metazoa; phylum Chordata; class Actinopteri; order Cyprinodontiformes; family Poeciliidae; genus Poecilia; species Poecilia mexicana. The sequence goes on from NW_028263373.1 coordinate 32,113,414, forward strand.
TTTATCTCAGCGAAAGAAGTCAAAAATGGACTATCTGTGAATTTGCAGCACTACATTAAATTTTCAGCCTTGTTGGTTGTTGGACAGCTCCGAAATGCTGAGCAGCACTAGATCTGGCTGAATTAACCTGAAATTAGTTTCTCTGCTTATGTTCCAAATGATCAGAAAGCCAGAAGCCAAAAACGCTTTATCTCAGCGAAAGAAGTCAAAAATGGACTATCTGTGAATTTGCAGCACTACATTCAATTTTCAGCCTTGTTGGTTGTTGGACAGCTCCGAAATGCTGAGCAGCACTAGATCTGGCTGAATTAACCTGAAATTAGTTTCTCTGCTTATGTTCCAAATGATCAGAAAGCCAGAAGCCAAAAACGCTTTATCTCAGCGAAAGAAGTCAAAAATGGACTATCTGTGAATTTGCAGCTTTACATTCAATTTTCAGCCTTGTTAGTTGTTGGACAGCTCCGCAATGCTGAGCTGCACTAGATCTGGCTGTAATAAGCTGAAATTAGTTGATCTGCTTAAGTTACAAATGATCAGAAAGCTAGAAGCCAAAAACGCTTTATCTCAGCGAAAGAAGTCAAAAATGGACTATCTGTGAATTTGCAGCTTTACATTCAATTTTCAGTCTTGTTAGTTGTTGGACAGCTCCGAAATGCTGAGCAGCACTAGATCTAGCTGAATTAACCTGAAATTAGTTTCTCTGCTTATGTTCCAAATGATCAGAAAGCCAGAAGCCAAAAACGCTTTATCTCAGCGAAAGAAGTCAAAAATGGACTATCTGTGAATTTGCAGCTGTACATTCAATTTTCAGCCTTGTTGGTTGTTGGACAGCTCCGAAATGCTGAGCAGCACTAGATCTGGCTGAATTAACCTGAAATTAGTTGATCTGCTAAAGTTACAAATGATCAGAAAGCCAGAAGCCAAAAACGCTTTATCTCAGCGAAAGAAGTCAAAAATGGACTATCTGTGAATTTGCAGCACTACATTAAATTTTCAGCCTTGTTGGTTGTTGGACAGCTCCGAAATGCTGAGCAGCACTAGATCTGGCTGAATTAACCTGAAATTAGTTGATCTGCTTAAGTTACAAATGATCAGAAAGCCAGAAGCCAATAACGCTTTATCTCAGCGAAAGAAGTCAAAAATGGACTATCTGTGAATTTGCAGCACTACATTAAATTTTCAGCCTTGTTGGTTGTTGGACAGCTCCGAAATGTTGAGCAGCACTAGATCTGGCTGAATTAACCTGAAATTAGTTTCTCTGCTTATGTTCCAAATGATCAGAAAGCCAGAAGCCAAAAACGCTTTATCTCAGCGAAAGAAGTCAAAAATGGACTATCTGTGAATTTGCAGCTTTACATTCAATTTTCAGCCTTGTTAGTTGTTGGACAGCTCCGAAATGCTGAGCTGCACTAGATCTGGCTGTAATAAGCTGAAATTAGTTGATCTGCTTAAGTTACAAATGATCAGAAAGCTAGAAGCCAAAAACGCTTTATCTCAGCGAAAGAAGTCAAAAATGGACTATCTGTGAATTTGCAGCGTTACACTCAATTTTCAGCCTTGTTAGTTGTTGGACAGCTCCGAAATGCTGAGCAGCACTAGATCTGGCTGTAATAAGCTGAAATTAGTTGATCTGCTTAAGTTACAAATGATCAGAAAGCCAGAAGCCAAAAACGCTTTATCTCAGCGAAAGAAGTCAAAAATGGACTATCTGTGAATTTGGAGCTTTACATTCAATTTTCAGCCTTGTTAGTTGTTGGACAGCTCCGAAATGCTGAGCAGCACTAGATCTGGGTGTAATAAGCTGAAATTAGTTGATCTGCTTAAGTTACAAATGATCAGAAAGCCAGAAGCCAAAAACGCTTTATCTCAGCGAAAGAAGTCAAAAATGGACTATCTGTGAATTTGCAGCTGTACATTCAGTTTTCAGCCTTGTTGGTTGTTGGACAGCTCCGAAATGCTGAGCAGCACTAGATCTGGCTGAATTAACCTGAAATTAGTTTCTCTGCTTATGTTCCAAATGATCAGAAAGCCAGAAGCCAAAAACGCTTTATCTCAGCGAAAGAAGTCAAAAATGGACTATCTGTGAATTTGCAGCTGTACATTCAATTTTCAGCCTTGTTGGTTGTTGGACAGCTCCGAAATGCTGAGCAGCACTAGATCTGGCTGAATTAACCTGAAATTAGTTGATCTGCTTAAGTTACAAATGATCAGAAAGCCAGAAGCCAAAAACGCTTTATCTCAGCGAAAGAAGTCAAAAATGGACTATCTGTGAATTTGCAGCACTACATTAAATTTTCAGCCTTGTTGGTTGTTGGACAGCTCCGAAATGCTGAGCAGCACTAGATCTGGCTGAATTAACCTGAAATTAGTTGATCTGCTTAAGTTACAAATGATCAGAAAGCCAGAAGCCAAAAACGCTTTATCTCAGCGAAAGAAGTCAAAAATGGACTATCTGTGAATTTGCAGCACTACATTAAATTTTCAGCCTTGTTGGTTGTTGGACAGCTCCGAAATGCTGAGCAGCACTAGATCTGGCTGAATTAACCTGAAATTAGTTGATCTGCTTATGTTCCAAATGATCAGAAAGCCAGAAGCCAAAAACGCTTTATCTCAGCGAAAGAAGTCAAAAATGGACTATCTGTGAATTTGCAGCACTACATTCAATTTTCAGCCTTGTTGGTTGTTGGACAGCTCCGAAATGCTGAGCAGCACTAGATCTGGCTGAATTAACCTGAAATTAGTTTCTCTGCTTATGTTCCAAATGATCAGAAAGCCAGAAGCCAAAAACGCTTTATCTCAGCGAAAGAAGTCAAAAATGGACTATCTGTGAATTTGCAGCTTTACATTCAATTTTCAGCCTTGTTAGTTGTTGGACAGCTCCGAAATGCTGAGCTGCACTAGATCTGGCTGTAATAAGCTGAAATTAGTTGATCTGCTTAAGTTACAAATGATCAGAAAGCTAGAAGCCAAAAACGCTTTATCTCAGCGAAAGAAGTCAAAAATGGACTATCTGTGAATTTGCAGCGTTACACTCAATTTTCAGCCTTGTTAGTTGTTGGACAGCTCCGAAATGCTGAGCAGCACTAGATCTAGCTGTAATAAGCTGAAATTAGTTGATCTGCTTAAGTTACAAATGATCAGAAAGCCAGAAGCCAAAAACGCTTTATCTCAGCGAAAGAAGTCAAAAATGGACTATCTGTGAATTTGCAGCTTTACATTCAATTTTCAGCCTTGTTAGTTGTTGGAAAGCTCCGAAATGCTGAGCAGCACTAGATCTGGGTGTAATAAGCTGAAATTAGTTGATCTGCTTAAGTTACAAATGATCAGAAAGCCAGAAGCCAAAAACGCTTTATCTCAGCGAAAGAAGTCAAAAATGGACTATCTGTGAATTTGCAGCTTTACATTCAATTTTCAGTCTTGTTAGTTGTTGGAGAGCTCCGAAATACTGAGCAGCACTAGATCTGGCTGTAATAAGCTGAAATTAGTTGATCTGCTTAAGTTACAAATGATCAGAAAGCCAGAAGCCAAAAACGATTTATCTCAGCGAAAGAAGTCAAAAATGGACTATCTGTGAATTTGTAGCTGTACATTCAATTTTCAGCCTTGTTGGTTGTTGGACAGCTCCGAAATGCTGAGCAGCACTAGATCTGGCTGAATTAATTTGAAATTAGTTTCTCTGCTTATGTTCCAAATGATCAGAAAGCCAGAAGCCAAAAACACTTTATCTCAGCGAAAGAAGTCAAAAATGGACTATCTGTGAATTTGCAGCTGTACATTCAATTTTCAGCCTTGTTGGTTGTTGGACAGCTCCGAAATGCTGAGCAGCACTAGATCTGGCTGAATTAATTTGAAATTAGTTTCTCTGCTTATGTTCCAAATGATCAGAAAGCCAGAAGCCAAAAACACTTTATCTCAGCGAAAGAAGTCAAAAATGGACTATCTGTGAATTTGCAGCTGTACATTCAATTTTCAGCCTTTTTGGTTGTTGGACAGCTCCGAAATGCTGAGCAGCACTAGATCTGGCTGAATTAACCTGAAATTAGTTTCTCTGCTTATGTTCCAAATGATCAGAAAGCCAGAAGCCAAAAACGCTTTATCTCAGCGAAAGAAGTCAAAAATGGACTATCTGTGAATTTGCAGCTTTACATTCAATTTTCAGCCTTGTTAGTTGTTGGACAGCTCCGAAATGCTGAGCTGCACTAGATCTGGCTGTAATAAGCTGAAATTAGTTGATCTGCTTAAGTTACAAATGATCAGAAAGCTAGAAGCCAAAAACGCTTTATCTCAGGGAAAGAAGTCAAAAATGGACTATCTGTGAATTTGCAGCGTTACACTCAATTTTCAGCCTTGTTAGTTGTTGGACAGCTCCGAAATGCTGAGCAGCACTAGATCTAGCTGTAATAAGCTGAAATTAGTTGATCTGCTTAAGTTACAAATGATCAGAAAGCCAGAAGCCAAAAACGCTTTATCTCAGCGAAAGAAGTCAAAAATGGACTATCTGTGAATTTGCAGCTTTACATTCAATTTTCAGCCTTGTTAGTTGTTGGACAGCTCCGAAATGCTGAGCAGCACTAGATCTAGCTGAATTAACCTGAAATTAGTTTCTCTGCTTATGTTCCAAATGATCAGAAAGCCAGAAGCCAAAAACGCTTTATCTCAGCGAAAGAAGTCAAAAATGGACTATCTGTGAATTTGCAGCTGTACATTCAGTTTTCAGCCTTGTTGGTTGTTGGACAGCTCCGAAATGCTGAGCAGCACTAGATCTGGCTGAATTAACCTGAAATTAGTTTCTCTGCTTATGTTCCAAATGATCAGAAAGCCAGAAGCCAAAAACGCTTTATCTCAGCGAAAGAAGTCAAAAATGGACTATCTGTGAATTTGCAGCTGTACATTCAATTTTCAGCCTTATTGGTTGTTGGACAGCTCCGAAATGCTGAGCAGCACTAGATCTGGCTGAATTAACCTGAAATTAGTTGATCTGCTTAAGTTACAAATGATCAGAAAGCCAGAAGCCAAAAACGCTTTATCTCAGCGAAAGAAGTCAAAAATGGACTATCTGTGAATTTGCAGCACTACATTAAATTTTCAGCCTTGTTGGTTGTTGGACAGCTCCGAAATGCTGAGCAGCACTAGATCTGGCTGAATTAACCTGAAATTAGTTGATCTGCTTAAGTTACAAATGATCAGAAAGCCATAAGCCAAAAAAAGCTTTATCTCAGCGAAAGAAGTCAAAAATGGACTATCTGTGAATTTGCAGCACTACATTAAATTTTCAGCCTTGTTGGTTGTTGGACAGCTCCGAAATGCTGAGCAGCACTAGATCTGGCTGAATTAATTTGAAATTAGTTTCTCTGCTTATGTTCCAAATGATCAGAAAGCCAGAAGCCAAAAACACTTTATCTCAGCGAAAGAAGTCAAAAATGGACTATCTGTGAATTTGCAGCTGTACATTCAATTTTCAGCCTTTTTGGTTGTTGGACAGCTCCGAAATGCTGAGCTGCACTAGATCTGGCTGTAATAAGCTGAAATTAGTTGATCTGCTTAAGTTACAAATGATCAGAAAGCCAGAAGCCAAAAACGCTTTATCTCAGCGAAAGAAGTCAAAAATGGACTATCTGTGAATTTGCAGCTTTACATTCAATTTTCAGCCTTGTTAGTTGTTGGACAGCTCCGAAATGCTGAGCTGCACTAGATCTGGCTGTAATAAGCTGAAATTAGTTGATCTGCTTAAGTTACAAATGATCAGAAAGCTAGAAGCCAAAAACGCTTTATCTCAGGGAAAGAAGTCAAAAATGGACTATCTGTGAATTTGCAGCGTTACACTCAATTTTCAGCCTTGTTAGTTGTTGGACAGCTCCGAAATGCTGAGCAGCACTAGATCTAGCTGTAATAAGCTGAAATTAGTTGATCTGCTTAAGTTACAAATGATCAGAAAGCCAGAAGCCAAAAACGCTTTATCTCAGCGAAAGAAGTCAAAAATGGACTATCTGTGAATTTGCAGCTTTACATTCAATTTTCAGCCTTGTTAGTTGTTGGACAGCTCCGAAATGCTGAGCAGCACTAGATCTAGCTGAATTAACCTGAAATTAGTTTCTCTGCTTATGTTCCAAATGATCAGAAAGCCAGAAGCCAAAAACGCTTTATCTCAGCGAAAGAAGTCAAAAATGGACTATCTGTGAATTTGCAGCTGTACATTCAGTTTTCAGCCTTGTTGGTTGTTGGACAGCTCCGAAATGCTGAGCAGCACTAGATCTGGCTGAATTAACCTGAAATTAGTTTCTCTGCTTATGTTCCAAATGATCAGAAAGCCAGAAGCCAAAAACGCTTTATCTCAGCGAAAGAAGTCAAAAATGGACTATCTGTGAATTTGCAGCTGTACATTCAATTTTCAGCCTTATTGGTTGTTGGACAGCTCCGAAATGCTGAGCAGCACTAGATCTGGCTGAATTAACCTGAAATTAGTTGATCTGCTTAAGTTACAAATGATCAGAAAGCCAGAAGCCAAAAACGCTTTATCTCAGCGAAAGAAGTCAAAAATGGACTATCTGTGAATTTGCAGCACTACATTCAATTTTCAGCCTTGTTAGTTGTTGGACAGCTCCGAAATGCTGAGCAGCACTAGATCTGGGTGTAATAAGCTGAAATTAGTTGATCTGCTTAAGTTACAAATGATCAGAAAGCCAGAAGCCAAAAACGCTTTATCTCAGCGAAAGAAGTCAAAAATGGACTATCTGTGAATTTGCAGCTGTACATTCAGTTTTCAGCCTTGTTGGTTGTTGGACAGCTCCGAAATGCTGAGCAGCACTAGATCTGGCTGAATTAACCTGAAATTAGTTTCTCTGCTTATGTTCCAAATGATCAGAAAGCCAGAAGCCAAAAACGCTTTATCTCAGCGAAAGAAGTCAAAAATGGACTATCTGTGAATTTGCAGCTGTACATTCAATTTTCAGCCTTGTTGGTTGTTGGACAGCTCCGAAATGCTGAGCAGCACTAGATCTGGCTGAATTAACCTGAAATTAGTTTCTCTGCTTATGTTCCAAATGATCAGAAAGCCAGAAGCCAAAAACGCTTTATCTCAGCGAAAGAAGTCAAAAATGGACTATCTGTGAATTTGCAGCTGTACATTCAATTTTCAGCCTTGTTGGTTGTTGGACAGCTCCGAAATGCTGAGCAGCACTAGATCTGGCTGAATTAACCTGAAATTAGTTTCTCTGCTTATGTTCCAAATGATCAGAAAGCCAGAAGCCAAAAACGCTTTATCTCAGCGAAAGAAGTCAAAAATGGACTATCTGTGAATTTGCAGCTTTACATTCAATTTTCAGCCTTGTTAGTTGTTGGACAGCTCCGAAATGCTGAGCTGCACTAGATCTGGCTGTAATAAGCTGAAATTAGTTGATCTGCTTAAGTTACAAATGATCAGAAAGCTAGAAGCCAAAAACGCTTTATCTCAGCGAAAGAAGTCAAAAATGGACTATCTGTGAATTTGCAGAGTTACACTCAATTTTCAGCCTTGTTAGTTGTTGGACAGCTTCGAAATGCTGAGCAGCACTAGATCTAGCTGTAATAAGCTGAAATTAGTTGATCTGCTTAAGTTACAAATGATCAGAAAGCCAGAAGCCAAAAACGCTTTATCTCAGCGAAAGAAGTCAAAAATGGACTATCTGTGAATTTGCAGCTGTACATTCAATTTTCAGCCTTGTTGGTTGTTGGACAGCTCCGAAATGCTGAGCAGCACTAGATCTGGGTGTAATAAGCTGAAATTAGTTGATCTGCTTAAGTTACAAATGATCAGAAAGCCAGAAGCCAAAAACGCTTTATCTCAGCGAAAGAAGTCAAAAATGGACTATCTGTGAATTTGCAGCTTTACATTCAATTTTCAGCCTTGTTAGTTGTTGGACAGCTCCGAAATGCTGAGCAGCACTAGATCTGGGTGTAATAAGCTGAAATTAGTTGATCTGCTTAAGTTACAAATGATCAGAAAGCCAGAAGCCAAAAACGCTTTATCTCAGCGAAAGAAGTCAAAAATGGACTATCTGTGAATTTGCAGCTGTACATTCAGTTTTCAGCCTTGTTGGTTGTTGGACAGCTCCGAAATGCTGAGCAGCACTAGATCTGGCTGAATTAACCTGAAATTAGTTTCTCTGCTTATGTTCCAAATGATCAGAAAGCCTGAAGCCAAAAACGCTTTATCTCAGCGAAAGAAGTCAAAAATGGACTATCTGTGAATTTGCAGCTGTACATTCAATTTTCATCCTTGTTGGTTGTTGGACAGCTCCGAAATGCTGAGCAGCACTAGATCTGGCTGAATTAACCTGAAATTAGTTTCTCTGCTTATGTTCCAAATGATCAGAAAGCCAGAAGCCAAAAACGCTTTATCTCAGCGAAAGAAGTCAAAAATGGACTATCTGTGAATTTGCAGCTTTACATTCAATTTTCAGCCTTGTTGGTTGTTGGACAGCTCCGAAATGCTGAGCAGCACTAGATCTGGCTGAATTAACCTGAAATTAGTTGATCTGCTTAAGTTACAAATGATCAGAAAGCCAGAAGCCAAAAACGCTTTATCTCAGCGAAAGAAGTCAAAAATGGACTATCTGTGAATTTGCAGCACTACATTAAATTTTCAGCCTTGTTGGTTGTTGGACAGCTCCGAAATGCTGAGCAGCACTAGATCTGGCTGAATTAACCTGAAATTAGTTGATCTGCTTAAGTTACAAATGATCAGAAAGCCAGAAGCCAAAAACGCTTTATCTCAGCGAAAGAAGTCAAAAATGGACTATCTGTGAATTTGCAGCACTACATTAAATTTTCAGCCTTGTTGGTTGTTGGACAGCTCCGAAATGCTGAGCAGCACTAGATCTGGCTGAATTAACCTGAAATTAGTTTCTCTGCTTATGTTCCAAATGATCAGAAAGCCAGAAGCCAAAAACGCTTTATCTCAGCGAAAGAAGTCAAAAATGGACTATCTGTGAATTTGCAGCTTTACATTCAATTTTCAGCCTTGTTAGTTGTTGGACAGCTCCGAAATGCTGAGCAGCACTAGATCTAGCTGTAATAAGCTGAAATTAGTTGATCTGCTTAAGTTACAAATGATCAGAAAGCCAGAAGCCAAAAACGCTTTATCTCAGCGAAAGAAGTCAAAAATGGACTATCTGTGAATTTGCAGCTGTACATTCAATTTTCAGCCTTGTTAGTTGTTGGACAGCTCCGAAATGCTGAGCAGCACTAGATCTGGGTGTAATAAGCTGAAATTAGTTGATCTGCTTAAGTTACAAATGATCAGAAAGCCAGAAGCCAAAAACGCTTTATCTCAGCGAAAGAAGTCAAAAATGGACTATCTGTGAATTTGCAGCTGTACATTCAGTTTTCAGCCTTGTTGGTTGTTGGACAGCTCCGAAATGCTGAGCAGCACTAGAACTGGCTGAATTAACCTGAAATTAGTTTCTCTGCTTATGTTCCAAATGATCAGAAAGCCAGAAGCCAAAAACGCTTTATCTCAGCGAAAGAAGTCAAAAATGGACTATCTGTGAATTTGCAGCGTTACACTCAATTTTCAGCCTTGTTAGTTGTTGGACAGCTCCGAAATGCTGAGCAGCACTAGATCTAGCTGTAATAAGCTGAAATTAGTTGATCTGCTTAAGTTACAAATGATCAGAAAGCCAGAAGCCAAAAACGCTTTATCTCAGCGAAAGAAGTCAAAAATGGACTATCTGTGAATTTGCAGCTGTACATTCAATTTTCAGCCTTGTTAGTTGTTGGACAGCTCCGAAATGCTGAGCAGCACTAGATCTGGGTGTAATAAGCTGAAATTAGTTGATCTGCTTAAGTTACAAATGATCAGAAAGCCAGAAGCCAAAAACGCTTTATCTCAGCGAAAGAAGTCAAAAATGGACTATCTGTGAATTTGCAGCTGTACATTCAGTTTTCAGCCTTGTTGGTTGTTGGACAGCTCCGAAATGCTGAGCAGCACTAGAACTGGCTGAATTAACCTGAAATTAGTTTCTCTGCTTATGTTCCAAATGATCAGAAAGCCAGAAGCCAAAAACGCTTTATCTCAGCGAAAGAAGTCAAAAATGGACTATCTGTGAATTTGCAGCTGTACATTCAATTTTCAGCCTTGTTGGTTGTTGGACAGCTCCGAAATGCTGAGCAGCACTAGATCTGGCTGAATTAACCTGAAATTAGTTGATCTGCTTAAGTTACAAATGATCAGAAAGCCAGAAGCCAAAAACGCTTTATCTCAGCGAAAGAAGTCAAAAATGGACTATCTGTGAATTTGCAGCACTACATTAAATTTTCAGCCTTGTTGGTTGTTGGACAGCTCCGAAATGCTGAGCAGCACTAGATCTGGCTGAATTAACCTGAAATTAGTTGATCTGCTTAAGTTACAAATGATCAGAAAGCCAGAAGCCAAAAACGCTTTATCTCAGCGAAAGAAGTCAAAAATGGACTATCTGTGAATTTGCAGCACTACATTCAATTTTCAGCCTTGTTGGTTGTTGGACAGCTCCGAAATGCTGAGCAGCACTAGATCTGGCTGAATTAACCTGAAATTAGTTTCTCTGCTTATGTTCCAAATGATCAGAAAGCCAGAAGCCAAAAACGCTTTATCTCAGCGAAAGAAGTCAAAAATGGACTATCTGTGAATTTGCAGCACTACATTCAATTTTCAGCCTTGTTGGTTGTTGGACAGCTCCGAAATGCTGAGCAGCACTAGATCTGGCTGAATTAACCTGAAATTAGTTTCTCTGCTTATGTTCCAAATGATCAGAAAGCCAGAAGCCAAAAACGCTTTATCTCAGCGAAAGAAGTCAAAAATGGACTATCTGTGAATTTGCAGCTTTACATTCAATTTTCAGCCTTGTTAGTTGTTGGACAGCTCCGAAATGCTGAGCTGCACTAGATCTGGCTGTAATAAGCTGAAATCAGTTGATCTGCTTAAGTTACAAATGATCAGAAAGCTAGAAGCCAAAAACGCTTTATCTCAGCGAAAGAAGTCAAAAATGGACTATCTGTGAATTTGCAGCGTTACACTCAATTTTCAGCCTTGTTAGTTGTTGGACAGCTCCGAAATGCTGAGCAGCACTAGATCTAGCTGTAATAAGCTGAAATTAGTTGATCTGCTTAAGTTACAAATGATCAGAAAGCCAGAAGCCAAAAACGCTTTATCTCAGCGAAAGAAGTCAAAAATGGACTATCTGTGAATTTGCAGCTTTACATTCAATTTTCAGCCTTGTTAGTTGTTGGACAGCTCCGAAATGCTGAGCAGCACTAGATCTGGGTGTAATAAGCTGAAATTAGTTGATCTGCTTAAGTTACAAATGATCAGAAAGCCAGAAGCCAAAAACGCTTTATCTCAGCGAAAGAAGTCAAAAATGGACTATCTGTGAATTTGCAGCTTTACATTCAATTTTCAGCCTTGTTAGTTGTTGGAGAGCTCCGAAATGCTGAGCAGCACTAGATCTGGCTGTAATAAGCTGAAATTAGTTGATCTGCTTAAGTTACAAATGATCAGAAAGCCAGAAGCCAAAAACGCTTTATCTCAGCGAAAGAAGTCAAAAATGGACTATCTGTGAATTTGCAGCACTACATTCAATTTTCAGCCTTGTTGGTTGTTGGACAGCTCCGAAATGCTGAGCAGCACTAGATCTGGCTGAATTAACATGAAATTAGTTTCTCTGCTTATGTTCCAAATGATCAGAAAGCCAGAAGCCAAAAACGCTTTATCTCAGCGAAAGAAGTCAAAAATGGACTATCTGTGAATTTGCAGCTTTACATTCAATTTTCAGCCTTGTTAGTTGTTGGACAGCTCCGAAATGCTGAGCTGCACTAGATCTGGCTGTAATAAGCTGAAATTAGTTGATCTGCTTAAGTTACAAATGATCAGAAAGCTAGAAGCCAAAAACGCTTTATCTCAGCGAAAGAAGTCAAAAATGGACTATCTGTGAATTTGCAGCGTTACACTCAATTTTCAGCCTTGTTAGTTGTTGGACAGCTCCGAAATGCTGAGCAGCACTAGATCTAGCTGTAATAAGCTGAAATTAGTTGATCTGCTTAAGTTACAAATGATCAGAAAGCTAGAAGCCAAAAACGCTTTATCTCAGCGAAAGAAGTCAAAAATGGACTATCTGTGAATTTGCAGCTTTACATTCAATTTTCAGCCTTGTTAGTTGTTGGACAGCTCCGAAATGCTGAGCAGCACTAGATCTGGGTGTAATAAGCTGAAATTAGTTGATCTGCTTAAGTTACAAATGATCAGAAAGCCAGAAGCCAAAAACGCTTTATCTCAGCGAAAGAAGTCAAAAATGGACTATCTGTGAATTTGCAGCTTTACATTCAATTTTCAGCCTTGTTAGTTGTTGGACAGCTCCGAAATGCTGAGCAACACTAGATCTCGCTGTAATAAGCTGAAATTAGTTGATCTGCTTAAGTTACAAATGATCAGAAAGCCAGAAGCCAAAAACGCTTTATCTCAGCGAAAGAAGTCAAAAATGGACTATCTGTGAATTTGCAGCTTTACATTCAATTTTCAGCCTTGTTAGTTGTTGGACAGCTCCGAAATGCTGAGCAGCACTAGATCTGGCTGAATTAACCTGAAATTAGTTGATCTGCTTAAGTTACAAATGATCAGAAAGCCAGAAGCCAAAAACGCTTTATCTCAGCGAAAGAAGTCAAAAATGGACTATCTGTGAATTTGCAGCACTACATTCAATTTTCAGCCTTGTTGGTTGTTGGACAGCTCCGAAATGCTGAGCAGCACTAGATCTGGCTGAATTAACCTGAAATTAGTTTCTCTGCTTATGTTCCAAATGATCAGAAAGCCAGAAGCCAAAAACGCTTTATCTCAGCGAAAGAAGTCAAAAATGGACTATCTGTGAATTTGCAGCTGTACATTCAATTTTCAGCCTTGTTGGTTGTTGGACAGCTCCGAAATGCTGAGCAGCACTAGATCTGGCTGTATTAATTTGAAATTAGTTTCTCTGCTTATGTTCCAAATGATCAGAAAGCCAGAAGCCAAAAACACTTTATCTCAGCGAAAGAAGTCAAAAATGGACTATCTGTGAATTTGCAGCACTACATTCAATTTTCAGCCTTGTTGGTTGTTGGACAGCTCCGAAATGCTGAGCAGCACTAGATCTAGCTGTAATAAGCTGAAATTGTTGATCTGCTTAAGTTACAAATGATCAGAAAGCCAGAAGCCAAAAACGCTTTATCTCAGCGAAAGAAGTCAAAAATGGACTATCTGTGAATTTGCAGCTGTACATTCAATTTTCAGCCTTTTTGGTTGTTGGACAGCTCCGAAATGCTGAGCTGCACTAGATCTGGCTGTAATAAGCTGAAATTAGTTGATCTGCTTAAGTTACAAATGATCAGAAAGCTAGAAGCCAAAAACGCTTTATCTCAGCGAAAGAAGTCAAAAATGGACTATCTGTGAATTTGCAGCTTTACATTCAATTTTCAGCCTTGTTAGTTGTTGGACAGCTCCGAAATGCTGAGCTGCACTAGATCTGGCTGTAATAAGCTGAAATTAGTTGATCTGCTTAAGTTACAAATGATCAGAAAGCTAGAAGCCAAAAACGCTTTATCTCAGCGAAAGAAGTCAAAAATGGACTATCTGTGAATTTGCAGCGTTACACTCAATTTTCAGCCTTGTTAGTTGTTGGACAGCTCCGAAATGCTGAGCAGCACTAGATCTAGCTGTAATAAGCTGAAATTAGTTGATCTGCTTAAGTTACAAATGATCAGAAAGCCAGAAGCCAAAAACGCTTTATCTCAGCGAAAGAAGTCAAAAATGGACTATCTGTGAATTTGCAGCTTTACATTCAATTTTCAGCCTTGTTAGTTGTTGGACAGCTCCGAAATGCTGAGCAGCACTAGATCTGGGTGTAATAAGCTGAAATTAGTTGATCTGCTTAAGTTACAAATGATCAGAAAGCCAGAAGCCAAAAACGCTTTATCTCAGCGAAAGAAGCCAAAAACGCTTTATCTCAGCGAAAGAAGTCAAAAATGGACTATCTGTGAATTTGCAGCTTTACATTCAATTTTCAGCCTTGTTAGTTGTTGGACAGCTCCGAAATGCTGAGCAGCACTAGATCTAGCTGTAATAAGCTGAAATTGTTGATCTGCTTAAGTTACAAATGATCAGAAAGCCAGAAGCCAAAAACGCTTTATCTCAGCGAAAGAAGTCAAAAATGGACTATCTGTGAATTTGCAGCTGTACATTCAATTTTCAGCCTTTTTGGTTGTTGGACAGCTCCGAAATGCTGAGCTGCACTAGATCTGGCTGTAATAAGCTGAAATTAGTTGATCTGCTTAAGTTACAAATGATCAGAAAGCCAGAAGCCAAAAACGCTTTATCTCAGCGAAAGAAGTCAAAAATGGACTATCTGAGAATTTGCAGCTTTACATTCAATTTTCAGCCTTGTTAGTTGTTGGACAGCTCCGAAATGCTGAGCAGCACTAGATCTGGCTGAATTAACCTGAAATTAGTTGATCTGCTTAAGTTACAAATGATCAGAAAGCCAGAAGCCAAAAACGCTTTATCTCAGCGAAAGAAGTCAAAAATGGACTATCTGTGAATTTGCAGCTGTACATTCAATTTTCAGCCTTGTTGGTTGTTGGACAGCTCCGAAATGCTGAGCAGCACTAGATTTGGCTGAATTAACCTGAAATTAGTTTCTCTGCTTATGTTCCAAATGATCTTAAAGCCACAAGCCAAAAACGCTTTATCTCAGCGAAAGAAGTCAAAAATGGACTATCTGTGAATTTGCAGCTGTACATTCAATTTTCAGCCTTGTTGGTTGTTGGACAGCTCCGAAATGCTGAGCAGCACTAGATCTGGCTGAATTAACCTGAAATTAGTTGATCTGCTTAAGTTACAAATGATCAGAAAGCCAGAAGCCAAAAACGCTTTATCTCAGCGAAAGAAGTCAAAAATGGACTATCTGTGAATTTGCAGCACTACATTCAATTTTCAGCCTTGTTGGTTGTTGGACAGCTCCGAAATGCTGAGCAGCACTAGATCTGGCTGAATTAACCTGAAATTAGTTTCTCTGCTTATGTTCCAAATGATCAGAAAGCCAGAAGCCAAAAACGCTTTATCTCAGCGAAAGAAGTCAAAAATGGACTATCTGTGAATTTGCAGCTGTACATTCAATTTTCAGCCTTGTCGGTTGTTGGACAGCTCCGAAATGCTGAGCAGCACTAGATCTGGCTGTATTAATTTGAAATTAGTTTCTCTGCTTATGTTCCAAATGATCAGAAAGCCAGAAGCCAAAAACACTTTATCTCAGCGAAAGAAGTCAAAAATGGACTATCTGTGAATTTGCAGCTGTACATTCAATTTTCAGCCTTTTTGGTTGTTGGACAGCTCCGAAATGCTGAGCTGCACTAGATCTGGCTGTAATAAGCTGAAATTAGTTGATCTGCTTAAGTTACAAATGATCAGAAAGCCAGAAGCCAAAAACGCTTTATCTCAGCGAAAGAAGCCAAAAACGCTTTATCTCAGCGAAAGAAGTCAAAAATGGACTATCTGTGAATTTGCAGCTTTACATTCAATTTTCAGCCTTGTTAGTTGTTGGACAGCTCCGAAATGCTGAGCAGCACTAGATCTAGCTGTAATAAGCTGAAATTGTTGATCTGCTTAAGTTACAAATGATCAGAAAGCCAGAAGCCAAAAACGCTTTATCTCAGCGAAAGAAGTCAAAAATGGACTATCTGTGAATTTGCAGCTGTACAATCAATTTTCAGCCTTTTTGGTTGTTGGACAGCTCCGAAATGCTGAGCTGCACTAGATCTGGCTGTAATAAGCTGAAATTAGTTGATCTGCTTAAGTTACAAATGATCAGAAAGCCAGAAGCCAAAAACGCTTTATCTCAGCGAAAGAAGTCAAAAATGGACTATCTGTGAATTTGCAGCTTTACATTCAATTTTCAGCCTTGTTAGTTGTTGGACAGCTCCGAAATGCTGAGCAACACTAGATCTCGCTGTAATAAGCTGAAATTAGTTGATCTGCTTAAGTTACAAATGATCAGAAAGCCAGAAGCCAAAAACGCTTTATCTCAGCGAAAGAAGTCAAAAATGGACTATCTGTGAATTTGCAGCTGTACATTCAATTTTCAGCCTTGTTGGTTGTTGGACAGCTCCGAAATGCTGAGCAGCACTAGATCTGGGTGTAATAAGCTGAAATTAGTTGATCTGCTTAAGTTACAAATGATCAGAAAGCCAGAAGCCAAAAACGCTTTATCTCAGCGAAAGAAGTCAAAAATGGACTATCTGTGAATTTGCAGCTTTACATTCAATTTTCAGCCTTGTTAGTTGTTGGACAGCTCCGAAATGCTGAGCAGCACTAGATCTGGGTGTAATAAGCTGAAATTAGTTGATCTGCTTAAGTTACAAATGATCAGAAAGCCAGAAGCCAAAAACGCTTTATCTCAGCGAAAGAAGTCAAAAATGGACTATCTGTGAATTTGCAGCTGTACATTCAGTTTTCAGCCTTGTTGGTTGTTGGACAGCTCCGAAATGCTGAGCAGCACTAGATCTGGCTGAATTAACCTGAAATTAGTTTCTCTGCTTATGTTCCAAATGATCAGAAAGCCTGAAGCCAAAAACGCTTTATCTCAGCGAAAGAAGTCAAAAATGGACTATCTGTGAATTTGCAGCTGTACATTCAATTTTCATCCTTGTTGGTTGTTGGACAGCTCCGAAATGCTGAGCAGCACTAGATCTGGCTGAATTAACCTGAAATTAGTTTCTCTGCTTATGTTCCAAATGATCAGAAAGCCAGAAGCCAAAAACGCTTTATCTCAGCGAAAGAAGTCAAAAATGGACTATCTGTGAATTTGCAGCTTTACATTCAATTTTCAGCCTTGTTGGTTGTTGGACAGCTCCGAAATGCTGAGCAGCACTAGATCTGGCTGAATTAACCTGAAATTAGTTGATCTGCTTAAGTTACAAATGATCAGAAAGCCAGAAGCCAAAAACGCTTTATCTCAGCGAAAGAAGTCAAAAATGGACTATCTGTGAATTTGCAGCACTACATTAAATTTTCAGCCTTGTTGGTTGTTGGACAGCTCCGAAATGCTGAGCAGCACTAGATCTGGCTGAATTAACCTGAAATTAGTTGATCTGCTTAAGTTACAAATGATCAGAAAGCCAGAAGCCAAAAACGCTTTATCTCAGCGAAAGAAGTCAAAAATGGACTATCTGTGAATTTGCAGCACTACATTAAATTTTCAGCCTTGTTGGTTGTTGGACAGCTCCGAAATGCTGAGCAGCACTAGATCTGGCTGAATTAACCTGAAATTAGTTTCTCTGCTTATGTTCCAAATGATCAGAAAGCCAGAAGCCAAAAACGCTTTATCTCAGCGAAAGAAGTCAAAAATGGACTATCTGTGAATTTGCAGCTTTACATTCAATTTTCAGCCTTGTTAGTTGTTGGACAGCTCCGAAATGCTGAGCAGCACTAGATCTAGCTGTAATAAGCTGAAATTAGTTGATCTGCTTAAGTTACAAATGATCAGAAAGCCAGAAGCCAAAAACGCTTTATCTCAGCGAAAGAAGTCAAAAATGGACTATCTGTGAATTTGCAGCTGTACATTCAATTTTCAGCCTTGTTAGTTGTTGGACAGCTCCGAAATGCTGAGCAGCACTAGATCTGGGTGTAATAAGCTGAAATTAGTTGATCTGCTTAAGTTACAAATGATCAGAAAGCCAGAAGCCAAAAACGCTTTATCTCAGCGAAAGAAGTCAAAAATGGACTATCTGTGAATTTGCAGCTGTACATTCAGTTTTCAGCCTTGTTGGTTGTTGGACAGCTCCGAAATGCTGAGCAGCACTAGAACTGGCTGAATTAACCTGAAATTAGTTTCTCTGCTTATGTTCCAAATGATCAGAAAGCCAGAAGCCAAAAACGCTTTATCTCAGCGAAAGAAGTCAAAAATGGACTATCTGTGAATTTGCAGCGTTACACTCAATTTTCAGCCTTGTTAGTTGTTGGACAGCTCCGAAATGCTGAGCAGCACTAGATCTAGCTGTAATAAGCTGAAATTAGTTGATCTGCTTAAGTTACAAATGATCAGAAAGCCAGAAGCCAAAAACGCTTTATCTCAGCGAAAGAAGTCAAAAATGGACTATCTGTGAATTTGCAGCTGTACATTCAATTTTCAGCCTTGTTAGTTGTTGGACAGCTCCGAAATGCTGAGCAGCACTAGATCTGGGTGTAATAAGCTGAAATTAGTTGATCTGCTTAAGTTACAAATGATCAGAAAGCCAGAAGCCAAAAACGCTTTATCTCAGCGAAAGAAGTCAAAAATGGACTATCTGTGAATTTGCAGCTGTACATTCAATTTTCAGCCTTGTTAGTTGTTGGACAGCTCCGAAATGCTGAGCAGCACTAGATCTGGGTGTAATAAGCTGAAATTAGTTGATCTGCTTAAGTTACAAATGATCAGAAAGCCAGAAGCCAAAAACGCTTTATCTCAGCGAAAGAAGTCAAAAATGGACTATCTGTGAATTTGCAGCTGTACATTCAGTTTTCAGCCTTGTTGGTTGTTGGACAGCTCCGAAATGCTGAGCAGCACTAGAACTGGCTGAATTAACCTGAAATTAGTTTCTCTGCTTATGTTCCAAATGATCAGAAAGCCAGAAGCCAAAAACGCTTTATCTCAGCGAAAGAAGTCAAAAATGGACTATCTGTGAATTTGCAGCGTTACACTCAATTTTCAGCCTTGTTAGTTGTTGGACAGCTCCGAAATGCTGAGCAGCACTAGATCTAGCTGTAATAAGCTGAAATTAGTTGATCTGCTTAAGTTACAAATGATCAGAAAGCCAGAAGCCAAAAACGCTTTATCTCAGCGAAAGAAGTCAAAAATGGACTATCTGTGAATTTGCAGCTGTACATTCAATTTTCAGCCTTGTTAGTTGTTGGACAGCTCCGAAATGCTGAGCAGCACTAGATCTGGGTGTAATAAGCTGAAATTAGTTGATCTGCTTAAGTTACAAATGATCAGAAAGCCAGAAGCCAAAAACGCTTTATCTCAGCGAAAGAAGTCAAAAATGGACTATCTGTGAATTTGCAGCTGTACATTCAGTTTTCAGCCTTGTTGGTTGTTGGACAGCTCCGAAATGCTGAGCAGCACTAGAACTGGCTGAATTAACCTGAAATTAGTTTCTCTGCTTATGTTCCAAATGATCAGAAAGCCAGAAGCCAAAAACGCTTTATCTCAGCGAAAGAAGTCAAAAATGGACTATCTGTGAATTTGCAGCTGTACATTCAATTTTCAGCCTTGTTGGTTGTTGGACAGCTCCGAAATGCTGAGCAGCACTAGATCTGGCTGAATTAACCTGAAATTAGTTGATCTGCTTAAGTTACAAATGATCAGAAAGCCAGAAGCCAAAAACGCTTTATCTCAGCGAAAGAAGTCAAAAATGGACTATCTGTGAATTTGCAGCACTACATTAAATTTTCAGCCTTGTTGGTTGTTGGACAGCTCCGAAATGCTGAGCAGCACTAGATCTGGCTGAATTAACCTGAAATTAGTTGATCTGCTTAAGTTACAAATGATCAGAAAGCCAGAAGCCAAAAACGCTTTATCTCAGCGAAAGAAGTCAAAAATGGACTATCTGTGAATTTGCAGCACTACATTCAATTTTCAGCCTTGTTGGTTGTTGGACAGCTCCGAAATGCTGAGCAGCACTAGATCTGGCTGAATTAACCTGAAATTAGTTTCTCTGCTTATGTTCCAAATGATCAGAAAGCCAGAAGCCAAAAACGCTTTATCTCAGCGAAAGAAGTCAAAAATGGACTATCTGTGAATTTGCAGCACTACATTCAATTTTCAGCCTTGTTGGTTGTTGGACAGCTCCGAAATGCTGAGCAGCACTAGATCTGGCTGAATTAACCTGAAATTAGTTTCTCTGCTTATGTTCCAAATGATCAGAAAGCCAGAAGCCAAAAACGCTTTATCTCAGCGAAAGAAGTCAAAAATGGACTATCTGTGAATTTGCAGCTTTACATTCAATTTTCAGCCTTGTTAGTTGTTGGACAGCTCCGAAATGCTGAGCTGCACTAGATCTGGCTGTAATAAGCTGAAATCAGTTGATCTGCTTAAGTTACAAATGATCAGAAAGCTAGAAGCCAAAAACGCTTTATCTCAGCGAAAGAAGTCAAAAATGGACTATCTGTGAATTTGCAGCGTTACACTCAATTTTCAGCCTTGTTAGTTGTTGGACAGCTCCGAAATGCTGAGCAGCACTAGATCTAGCTGTAATAAGCTGAAATTAGTTGATCTGCTTAAGTTACAAATGATCAGAAAGCCAGAAGCCAAAAACGCTTTATCTCAGCGAAAGAAGTCAAAAATGGACTATCTGTGAATTTGCAGCTTTACATTCAATTTTCAGCCTTGTTAGTTGTTGGACAGCTCCGAAATGCTGAGCAGCACTAGATCTGGGTGTAATAAGCTGAAATTAGTTGATCTGCTTAAGTTACAAATGATCAGAAAGCCAGAAGCCAAAAACGCTTTATCTCAGCGAAAGAAGTCAAAAATGGACTATCTGTGAATTTGCAGCTTTACATTCAATTTTCAGCCTTGTTAGTTGTTGGAGAGCTCCGAAATGCTGAGCAGCACTAGATCTGGCTGTAATAAGCTGAAATTAGTTGATCTGCTTAAGTTACAAATGATCAGAAAGCCAGAAGCCAAAAACGCTTTATCTCAGCGAAAGAAGTCAAAAATGGACTATCTGTGAATTTGCAGCACTACATTCAATTTTCAGCCTTGTTGGTTGTTGGACAGCTCCGAAATGCTGAGCAGCACTAGATCTGGCTGAATTAACATGAAATTAGTTTCTCTGCTTATGTTCCAAATGATCAGAAAGCCAGAAGCCAAAAACGCTTTATCTCAGCGAAAGAAGTCAAAAATGGACTATCTGTGAATTTGCAGCTTTACATTCGATTTTCAGCCTTGTTAGTTGTTGGACAGCTCCGAAATGCTGAGCTGCACTAGATCTGGCTGTAATAAGCTGAAATTAGTTGATCTGCTTAAGTTACAAATGATCAGAAAGCTAGAAGCCAAAAACGCTTTATCTCAGCGAAAGAAGTCAAAAATGGACTATCTGTGAATTTGCAGCGTTACACTCAATTTTCAGCCTTGTTAGTTGTTGGACAGCTCCGAAATGCTGAGCAGCACTAGATCTAGCTGTAATAAGCTGAAATTAGTTGATCTGCTTAAGTTACAAATGATCAGAAAGCTAGAAGCCAAAAACGCTTTATCTCAGCGAAAGAAGTCAAAAATGGACTATCTGTGAATTTGCAGCTTTACATTCAATTTTCAGCCTTGTTAGTTGTTGGACAGCTCCGAAATGCTGAGCAGCACTAGATCTGGGTGTAATAAGCTGAAATTAGTTGATCTGCTTAAGTTACAAATGATCAGAAAGCCAGAAGCCAAAAACGCTTTATCTCAGCGAAAGAAGTCAAAAATGGACTATCTGTGAATTTGCAGCTTTACATTCAATTTTCAGCCTTGTTAGTTGTTGGACAGCTCCGAAATGCTGAGCAACACTAGATCTCGCTGTAATAAGCTGAAATTAGTTGATCTGCTTAAGTTACAAATGATCAGAAAGCCAGAAGCCAAAAACGCTTTATCTCAGCGAAAGAAGTCAAAAATGGACTATCTGTGAATTTGCAGCTTTACATTCAATTTTCAGCCTTGTTAGTTGTTGGACAGCTCCGAAATGCTGAGCAGCACTAGATCTGGCTGAATTAACCTGAAATTAGTTGATCTGCTTAAGTTACAAATGATCAGAAAGCCAGAAGCCAAAAACGCTTTATCTCAGCGAAAGAAGTCAAAAATGGACTATCTGTGAATTTGCAGCACTACATTCAATTTTCAGCCTTGTTGGTTGTTGGACAGCTCCGAAATGCTGAGCAGCACTAGATCTGGCTGAATTAACCTGAAATTAGTTTCTCTGCTTATGTTCCAAATGATCAGAAAGCCAGAAGCCAAAAACGCTTTATCTCAGCGAAAGAAGTCAAAAATGGACTATCTGTGAATTTGCAGCTGTACATTCAATTTTCAGCCTTGTTGGTTGTTGGACAGCTCCGAAATGCTGAGCAGCACTAGATCTGGCTGTATTAATTTGAAATTAGTTTCTCTGCTTATGTTCCAAATGATCAGAAAGCCAGAAGCCAAAAACACTTTATCTCAGCGAAAGAAGTCAAAAATGGACTATCTGTGAATTTGCAGCACTACATTCAATTTTCAGCCTTGTTGGTTGTTGGACAGCTCCGAAATGCTGAGCAGCACTAGATCTAGCTGTAATAAGCTGAAATTGTTGATCTGCTTAAGTTACAAATGATCAGAAAGCCAGAAGCCAAAAACGCTTTATCTCAGCGAAAGAAGTCAAAAATGGACTATCTGTGAATTTGCAGCTGTACATTCAATTTTCAGCCTTTTTGGTTGTTGGACAGCTCCGAAATGCTGAGCTGCACTAGATCTGGCTGTAATAAGCTGAAATTAGTTGATCTGCTTAAGTTACAAATGATCAGAAAGCTAGAAGCCAAAAACGCTTTATCTCAGCGAAAGAAGTCAAAAATGGACTATCTGTGAATTTGCAGCTTTACATTCAATTTTCAGCCTTGTTAGTTGTTGGACAGCTCCGAAATGCTGAGCTGCACTAGATCTGGCTGTAATAAGCTGAAATTAGTTGATCTGCTTAAGTTACAAATGATCAGAAAGCTAGAAGCCAAAAACGCTTTATCTCAGCGAAAGAAGTCAAAAATGGACTATCTGTGAATTTGCAGCGTTACACTCAATTTTCAGCCTTGTTAGTTGTTGGACAGCTCCGAAATGCTGAGCAGCACTAGATCTAGCTGTAATAAGCTGAAATTAGTTGATCTGCTTAAGTTACAAATGATCAGAAAGCCAGAAGCCAAAAACGCTTTATCTCAGCGAAAGAAGTCAAAAATGGACTATCTGTGAATTTGCAGCTTTACATTCAATTTTCAGCCTTGTTAGTTGTTGGACAGCTCCGAAATGCTGAGCAGCACTAGATCTGGGTGTAATAAGCTGAAATTAGTTGATCTGCTTAAGTTACAAATGATCAGAAAGCCAGAAGCCAAAAACGCTTTATCTCAGCGAAAGAAGCCAAAAACGCTTTATCTCAGCGAAAGAAGTCAAAAATGGACTATCTGTGAATTTGCAGCTTTACATTCAATTTTCAGCCTTGTTAGTTGTTGGACAGCTCCGAAATGCTGAGCAGCACTAGATCTAGCTGTAATAAGCTGAAATTGTTGATCTGCTTAAGTTACAAATGATCAGAAAGCCAGAAGCCAAAAACGCTTTATCTCAGCGAAAGAAGTCAAAAATGGACTATCTGTGAATTTGCAGCTGTACATTCAATTTTCAGCCTTTTTGGTTGTTGGACAGCTCCGAAATGCTGAGCTGCACTAGATCTGGCTGTAATAAGCTGAAATTAGTTGATCTGCTTAAGTTACAAATGATCAGAAAGCCAGAAGCCAAAAACGCTTTATCTCAGCGAAAGAAGTCAAAAATGGACTATCTGAGAATTTGCAGCTTTACATTCAATTTTCAGCCTTGTTAGTTGTTGGACAGCTCCGAAATGCTGAGCAGCACTAGATCTGGCTGAATTAACCTGAAATTAGTTGATCTGCTTAAGTTACAAATGATCAGAAAGCCAGAAGCCAAAAACGCTTTATCTCAGCGAAAGAAGTCAAAAATGGACTATCTGTGAATTTGCAGCTGTACATTCAATTTTCAGCCTTGTTGGTTGTTGGACAGCTCCGAAATGCTGAGCAGCACTAGATCTGGCTGAATTAACCTGAAATTAGTTTCTCTGCTTATGTTCCAAATGATCTTAAAGCCACAAGCCAAAAACGCTTTATCTCAGCGAAAGAAGTCAAAAATGGACTATCTGTGAATTTGCAGCTGTACATTCAATTTTCAGCCTTGTTGGTTGTTGGACAGCTCCGAAATGCTGAGCAGCACTAGATCTGGCTGAATTAACCTGAAATTAGTTGATCTGCTTAAGTTACAAATGATCAGAAAGCCAGAAGCCAAAAACGCTTTATCTCAGCGAAAGAAGTCAAAAATGGACTATCTGTGAATTTGCAGCACTACATTCAATTTTCAGCCTTGTTGGTTGTTGGACAGCTCCGAAATGCTGAGCAGCACTAGATCTGGCTGAATTAACCTGAAATTAGTTTCTCTGCTTATGTTCCAAATGATCAGAAAGCCAGAAGCCAAAAACGCTTTATCTCAGCGAAAGAAGTCAAAAATGGACTATCTGTGAATTTGCAGCTGTACATTCAATTTTCAGCCTTGTCGGTTGTTGGACAGCTCCGAAATGCTGAGCAGCACTAGATCTGGCTGTATTAATTTGAAATTAGTTTCTCTGCTTATGTTCCAAATGATCAGAAAGCCAGAAGCCAAAAACACTTTATCTCAGCGAAAGAAGTCAAAAATGGACTATCTGTGAATTTGCAGCTGTACATTCAATTTTCAGCCTTTTTGGTTGTTGGACAGCTCCGAAATGCTGAGCTGCACTAGATCTGGCTGTAATAAGCTGAAATTAGTTGATCTGCTTAAGTTACAAATGATCAGAAAGCCAGAAGCCAAAAACGCTTTATCTCAGCGAAAGAAGCCAAAAACGCTTTATCTCAGCGAAAGAAGTCAAAAATGGACTATCTGTGAATTTGCAGCTTTACATTCAATTTTCAGCCTTGTTAGTTGTTGGACAGCTCCGAAATGCTGAGCAGCACTAGATCTAGCTGTAATAAGCTGAAATTGTTGATCTGCTTAAGTTACAAATGATCAGAAAGCCAGAAGCCAAAAACGCTTTATCTCAGCGAAAGAAGTCAAAAATGGACTATCTGTGAATTTGCAGCTGTACAATCAATTTTCAGCCTTTTTGGTTGTTGGACAGCTCCGAAATGCTGAGCTGCACTAGATCTGGCTGTAATAAGCTGAAATTAGTTGATCTGCTTAAGTTACAAATGATCAGAAAGCCAGAAGCCAAAAACGCTTTATCTCAGCGAAAGAAGTCAAAAATGGACTATCTGTGAATTTGCAGCTTTACATTCAATTTTCAGCCTTGTTAGTTGTTGGACAGCTCCGAAATGCTGAGCAACACTAGATCTCGCTGTAATAAGCTGAAATTAGTTGATCTGCTTAAGTTACAAATGATCAGAAAGCCAGAAGCCAAAAACGCTTTATCTCAGCGAAAGAAGTCAAAAATGGACTATCTGTGAATTTGCAGCTTTACATTCAATTTTCAGCCTTGTTAGTTGTTGGACAGCTCCGAAATGCTGAGCAGCACTAGATCTGGCTGAATTAACCTGAAATTAGTTGATCTGCTTAAGTTACAAATGATCAGAAAGCCAGAAGCCAAAAACGCTTTATCTCAGCGAAAGAAGTCAAAAATGGACTATCTGTGAATTTGCAGCACTACATTCAATTTTCAGCCTTGTTGGTTGTTGGACAGCTCCGAAATGCTGAGCAGCACTAGATCTGGCTGAATTAACCTGAAATTAGTTTCTCTGCTTATGTTCCAAATGATCAGAAAGCCAGAAGCCAAAAACGCTTTATCTCAGCGAAAGAAGTCAAAAATGGACTATCTGTGAATTTGCAGCTGTACATTCAATTTTCAGCCTTGTTGGTTGTTGGACAGCTCCGAAATGCTGAGCAGCACTAGATCTGGCTGTATTAATTTGAAATTAGTTTCTCTGCTTATGTTCCAAATGATCAGAAAGCCAGAAGCCAAAAACACTTTATCTCAGCGAAAGAAGTCAAAAATGGACTATCTGTGAATTTGCAGCTGTACATTCAATTTTCAGCCTTTTTGGTTGTTGGACAGCTCCGAAATGCTGAGCTGCACTAGATCTGGCTGTAATAAGCTGAAATTAGTTGATCTGCTTAAGTTACAAATGATCAGAAAGCCAGAAGCCAAAAACGCTTTATCTCAGCGAAAGAAGCCAAAAACGCTTTATCTCAGCGAAAGAAGTCAAAAATGGACTATCTGTGAATTTGCAGCTTTACATTCAATTTTCAGCCTTGTTAGTTGTTGGACAGCTCCGAAATGCTGAGCAGCACTAGATCTAGCTGTAATAAGCTGAAATTGTTGATCTGCTTAAGTTACAAATGATCAGAAAGCCAGAAGCCAAAAACGCTTTATCTCAGCGAAAGAAGTCAAAAATGGACTATCTGTGAATTTGCAGCTGTACAATCAATTTTCAGCCTTTTTGGATGTTGGACAGCTCCGAAATGCTGAGCTGCACTAGATCTGGCTGTAATAAGCTGAAATTAGTTGATCTGCTTAAGTTACAAATGATCAGAAAGCCAGAAGCCAAAAACGCTTTATCTCAGCGAAAGAAGTCAAAAATGGACTATCTGTGAATTTGCAGCTTTACATTCAATTTTCAGCCTTGTTAGTTGTTGGACAGCTCCGAAATGCTGAGCAACACTAGATCTCGCTGTAATAAGCTGAAATTAGTTGATCTGCTTAAGTTACAAATGATCAGAAAGCCAGAAGCCAAAAACGCTTTATCTCAGCGAAAGAAGTCAAAAATGGACTATCTGTGAATTTGCAGCTTTACATTCAATTTTCAGCCTTGTTAGTTGTTGGACAGCTCCGAAATGCTGAGCAGCACTAGATCTGGCTGAATTAACCTGAAATTAGTTGATCTGCTTAAGTTACAAATGATCAGAAAGCCAGAAGCCAAAAACGCTTTATCTCAGCGAAAGAAGTCAAAAATGGACTATCTGTGAATTTGCAGCACTACATTCAATTTTCAGCCTTGTTGGTTGTTGGACAGCTCCGAAATGCTGAGCAGCACTAGATCTGGCTGAATTAACCTGAAATTAGTTTCTCTGCTTATGTTCCAAATGATCAGAAAGCCAGAAGCCAAAAACGCTTTATCTCAGCGAAAGAAGTCAAAAATGGACTATCTGTGAATTTGCAGCTGTACATTCAATTTTCAGCCTTGTTGGTTGTTGGACAGCTCCGAAATGCTGAGCAGCACTAGATCTGGCTGTATTAATTTGAAATTAGTTTCTCTGCTTATGTTCCAAATGATCAGAAAGCCAGAAGCCAAAAACACTTTATCTCAGCGAAAGAAGTCAAAAATGGACTATCTGTGAATTTGCAGCTGTACATTCAATTTTCAGCCTTTTTGGTTGTTGGACAGCTCCGAAATGCTGAGCTGCACTAGATCTGGCTGTAATAAGCTGAAATTAGTTGATCTGCTTAAGTTACAAATGATCAGAAAGCCAGAAGCCAAAAACGCTTTATCTCAGCGAAAGAAGCCAAAAACGCTTTATCTCAGCGAAAGAAGTCATTATTGTACTATCTGTGAATTTGCAGCTTTACATTCAATTTTCAGCCTTGTTAGTTGTTGGACAGCTCCGAAATGCTGAGCAGCACTAGATCTAGCTGTAATAAGCTGAAATTGTTGATCTGCTTAAGTTACAAATGATCAGAAAGCCAGAAGCCAAAAACGCTTTATCTCAGCGAAAGAAGTCAAAAATGGACTATCTGTGAATTTGCAGCTGTACAATCAATTTTCAGCCTTTTTGGATGTTGGACAGCTCCGAAATGCTGAGCTGCACTAGATCTGGCTGTAATAAGCTGAAATTAGTTGATCTGCTTAAGTTACAAATGATCAGAAAGCCAGAAGCCAAAAACGCTTTATCTCAGCGAAAGAAGTCAAAAATGGACTATCTGTGAATTTGCAGCTTTACATTCAATTTTCAGCCTTGTTAGTTGTTGGACAGCTCCGAAATGCTGAGCAACACTAGATCTAGCTGTAATAAGCTGAAATTAGTTGATCTGCTTAAGTTACAAATGATCAGAAAGCCAGAAGCCAAAAACGCTTTATCTCAGCGAAAGAAGTCAAAAATGGACTATCTGTGAATTTGCAGCTTTACATTCAATTTTCAGCCTTGTTAGTTGTTGGACAGCTCCGAAATGCTGAGCAGCACTAGATCTGGCTGAATTAACCTGAAATTAGTTGATCTGCTTAAGTTACAAATGATCAGAAAGCCAGAAGCCAAAAACGCTTTATCTCAGCGAAAGAAGTCAAAAATGGACTATCTGTGAATTTGCAGCTGTACATTCAATTTTCAGCCTTGTTGGTTGTTGGACAGCTCCGAAATGCTGAGCAGCACTAGATCTGGCTGAATTAACCTGAAATTAGTTTCTCTGCTTATGTTCCAAATGATCTTAAAGCCACAAGCCAAAAACGCTTTATCTCAGCGAAAGAAGTCAAAAATGGACTATCTGTGAATTTGCAGCTGTACATTCAATTTTCAGCCTTGTTGGTTGTTGGACAGCTCCGAAATGCTGAGCAGCACTAGATCTGGCTGAATTAACCTGAAATTAGTTGATCTGCTTAAGTTACAAATGATCAGAAAGCCAGAAGCCAAAAACGCTTTATCTCAGCGAAAGAAGTCAAAAATGGACTATCTGTGAATTTGCAGCACTACATTCAATTTTCAGCCTTGTTGGTTGTTGGACAGCTCCGAAATGCTGAGCAGCACTAGATCTGGCTGAATTAACCTGAAATTAGTTTCTCTGCTTATGTTCCAAATGATCAGACAGCCAGAAGCCAAAAACGCTTTATCTCAGCGAAAGGAGTCAAAAATGGACTATCTGTGAATTTGCAGCTGTACATTCAATTTTCAGCCTTGTTGGTTGTTGGACAGCTCCGAAATGCTGAGCAGCACTAGATCTGGCTGTATTAATTTGAAATTAGTTTCTCTGCTTATGTTCCAAATGACCAGAAAGCCAGAAGCCAAAAACACTTTATCTCAGCGAAAGAAGTCAAAAATGGACTATCTGTGAATTTGCAGCTGTACATTCAATTTTCAGCCTTTTTGGTTGTTGGACAGCTCCGAAATGCTGAGCTGCACTAGATCTGGCTGTAATAAGCTGAAATTAGTTGATCTGCTTAAGTTACAAATGATCAGAAAGCCAGAAGCCAAAAACGCTTTATCTCAGCGAAAGAAGTCAAAAATGGACTATCTGTGAATTTGCAGCTTTACATTCAATTTTCAGCCTTGTTAGTTGTTGGACAGCTCCGAAATGCTGAGCAGCACTAGATCTGGCTGTAATAAGCTGAAATTAGTTGATCTGCTTAAGTTACAAATGATCAGAAAGCCAGAAGCCAAAAACGCTTTATCTCAGCGAAAGAAGTCAAAAATGGACTATCTGTGAATTTGCAGCTTTACATTCAATTTTCAGCCTTGTTAGTTGTTGGACAGCTCCGAAATGCTGAGCAGCACTAGATCTGGCTGTAATAAGCTGAAATTAGTTGATCTGCTTAAGTTACAAATGATCAGAAAGCTAGAAGCCAAAAACGCTTTATCTCAGCGAAAGAAGTCAAAAATGGACTATCTGTGAATTTGCAGCTTTACATTCAATTTTCAGCCTTGTTAGTTGTTGGACAGCTCCGAAATGCTGAGCTGCACTAGATCTGGCTGTAATAAGCTGAAATTAGTTGATCTGCTTAAGTTACAAATGATCAGAAAGCTAGAAGCCAAAAACGCTTTATCTCAGCGAAAGAAGTCAAAAATGGACTATCTGTGAATTTGCAGCGTTACACTCAATTTTCAGCCTTGTTAGTTGTTGGACAGCTCCGAAATGCTGAGCAGCACTAGATCTAGCTGTAATAAGCTGAAATTAGTTGATCTGCTTAAGTTACAAATGATCAGAAAGCCAGAAGCCAAAAACGCTTTATCTCAGCGAAAGAAGTCAAAAATGGACTATCTGTGAATTTGCAGCTTTACATTCAATTTTCAGCCTTGTTAGTTGTTGGACAGCTCCGAAATGCTGAGCAGCACTAGATCTGGGTGTAATAAGCTGAAATTAGTTGATCTGCTTAAGTTACAAATGATCAGAAAGCCAGAAGCCAAAAACGCTTTATCTCAGCGAAAGAAGCCAAAAACGCTTTATCTCAGCGAAAGAAGTCAAAAATGGACTATCTGTGAATTTGCAGCTGTACATTCAATTTTCAGCCTTTTTGGTTGTTGGACAGCTCCGAAATGCTGAGCTGCACTAGATCTGGCTGTAATAAGCTGAAATTAGTTGATCTGCTTAAGTTACAAATGATCAGAAAGCCAGAAGCCAAAAACGCTTTATCTCAGCGAAAGAAGTCAAAAATGGACTATCTGTGAATTTGCAGCTTTACATTCAATTTTCAGCCTTGTTAGTTGTTGGACAGCTCCGAAATGCTGAGCAACACTAGATCTCGCTGTAATAAGCTGAAATTAGTTGATCTGCTTAAGTTACAAATGATCAGAAAGCCAGAAGCCAAAAACGCTTTATCTCAGCGAAAGAAGTCAAAAATGGACTATCTGTGAATTTGCAGCTTTACATTCAATTTTCAGCCTTGTTAGTTGTTGGACAGCTCGAAATGCTGAGCAGCACTAGATCTGGCTGAATTAACCTGAAATTAGTTGATCTGCTTAAGTTACAAATGATCAGAAAGCCAGAAGCCAAAAACGCTTTATCTCAGCGAAAGAAGTCAAAAATGGACTATCTGTGAATTTGCAGCTGTACATTCAATTTTCAGCCTTGTTGGTTGTTGGACAGCTCCGAAATGCTGAGCAGCACTAGATCTGGCTGAATTAACCTGAAATTAGTTTCTCTGCTTATGTTCCAAATGATCAGAAACCAGAAGCCAAAAACGCTTTATCTCAGCGAAAGAAGTCAAAAATGGACTATCTGTGAATTTGCAGCACTACATTCAATTTTCAGCCTTGTTGGTTGTTGGACAGCTCCGAAATGCTGAGCAGCACTAGATCTGGCTGAATTAACCTGAAATTAGTTTCTCTGCTTATGTTCCAAATGATCAGAAAGCCAGAAGCCAAAAACGCTTTATCTCAGCGAAAGAAGTCAAAAATGGACTATCTGTGAATTTGCAGCTGTACATTCAATTTTCAGCCTTGTTGGTTGTTGGACAGCTCCGAAATGCTGAGCAGCACTAGATCTGGCTGAATTAATTTGAAATTAGTTTCTCTGCTTATGTTCCAAATGATCAGAAAGCCAGAAGCCAAAAACGCTTTATCTCAGCGAAAGAAGTCAAAAATGGACTATCTGTGAATTTGCAGCTGTACATTCAATTTTCAGCCTTGTTAGTTGTTGGACAGCTCCGAAATGCTGAGCAACACTAGATCTCGCTGTAATAAGCTGAAATTAGTTGATCTGCTTAAGTTACAAATGATCAGAAAGCCAGAAGCCAAAAACGCTTTATCTCAGCGAAAGAAGTCAAAAATGGACTATCTGTGAATTTGCAGCTTTACATTCAATTTTCAGCCTTGTTAGTTGTTGGACAGCTCGAAATGCTGAGCAGCACTAGATCTGGCTGAATTAACCTGAAATTAGTTGATCTGCTTAAGTTACAAATGATCAGAAAGCCAGAAGCCAAAAACGCTTTATCTCAGCGAAAGAAGTCAAAAATGGACTATCTGTGAATTTGCAGCTGTACATTCAATTTTCAGCCTTGTTGGTTGTTGGACAGCTCCGAAATGCTGAGCAGCACTAGATCTGGCTGAATTAACCTGAAATTAGTTTCTCTGCTTATGTTCCAAATGATCTTAAAGCCACAAGCCAAAAACGCTTTATCTCAGCGAAAGAAGTCAAAAATGGACTATCTGTGAATTTGCAGCTGTACATTCAATTTTCAGCCTTGTTGGTTGTTGGACAGCTCCGAAATGCTGAGCAGCACTAGATCTGGCTGAATTAACCTGAAATTAGTTGATCTGCTTAAGTTACAAATGATCAGAAAGCCAGAAGCCAAAAACGCTTTATCTCAGCGAAAGAAGTCAAAAATGGACTATCTGTGAATTTGCAGCACTACATTCAATTTTCAGCCTTGTTGGTTGTTGGACAGCTCCGAAATGCTGAGCAGCACTAGATCTGGCTGAATTAACCTGAAATTAGTTTCTCTGCTTATGTTCCAAATGATCAGAAAGCCAGAAGCCAAAAACGCTTTATCTCAGCGAAAGAAGTCAAAAATGGACTATCTGTGAATTTGCAGCTGTACATTCAATTTTCAGCCTTGTTGGTTGTTGGACAGCTCCGAAATGCTGAGCAGCACTAGATCTGGCTGAATTAATTTGAAATTAGTTTCTCTGCTTATGTTCCAAATGATCAGAAAGCCAGAAGCCAAAAACACTTTATCTCAGCGAAAGAAGTCAAAAATGGACTATCTGTGAATTTGCAGCACTACATTCAATTTTCAGCCTTGTTGGTTGTTGGACAGCTCCGAAATGCTGAGCAGCACTAGATCTGGCTGAATTAACCTGAAATTAGTTTCTCTGCTTATGTTCCAAATGATCAGAAAGCCAGAAGCCAAAAACGCTTTATCTCAGCGAAAGAAGTCAAAAATGGACTATCTGTGAATTTGCAGCTGTACATTCAATTTTCAGCCTTGTTGGTTGTTGGACAGCTCCGAAATGCTGAGCAGCACTAGATCTGGCTGAATTAATTTGAAATTAGTTTCTCTGCTTATGTTCCAAATGATCAGAAAGCCAGAAGCCAAAAACGCTTTATCTCAGCGAAAGAAGTCAAAAATGGACTATCTGTGAATTTGCAGCTTTACATTCAATTTTCAGCCTTGTTAGTTGTTGGACAGCTCCGAAATGCTGAGCAACACTAGATCTCGCTGTAATAAGCTGAAATTAGTTGATCTGCTTAAGTTACAAATGATCAGAAAGCCAGAAGCCAAAAACGCTTTATCTCAGCGAAAGAAGTCAAAAATGGACTATCTGTGAATTTGCAGCTTTACATTCAATTTTCAGCCTTGTTAGTTGTTGGACAGCTCGAAATGCTGAGCAGCACTAGATCTGGCTGAATTAACCTGAAATTAGTTGATCTGCTTAAGTTACAAATGATCAGAAAGCCAGAAGCCAAAAACGCTTTATCTCAGCGAAAGAAGTCAAAAATGGACTATCTGTGAATTTGCAGCTGTACATTCAATTTTCAGCCTTGTTGGTTGTTGGACAGCTCCGAAATGCTGAGCAGCACTAGATCTGGCTGAATTAACCTGAAATTAGTTTCTCTGCTTATGTTCCAAATGATCTTAAAGCCACAAGCCAAAAACGCTTTATCTCAGCGAAAGAAGTCAAAAATGGACTATCTGTGAATTTGCAGCTGTACATTCAATTTTCAGCCTTGTTGGTTGTTGGACAGCTCCGAAATGCTGAGCAGCACTAGATCTGGCTGAATTAACCTGAAATTAGTTGATCTGCTTAAGTTACAAATGATCAGAAAGCCAGAAGCCAAAAACGCTTTATCTCAGCGAAAGAAGTCAAAAATGGACTATCTGTGAATTTGCAGCACTACATTCAATTTTCAGCCTTGTTGGTTGTTGGACAGCTCCGAAATGCTGAGCAGCACTAGATCTGGCTGAATTAACCTGAAATTAGTTTCTCTGCTTATGTTCCAAATGATCAGAAAGCCAGAAGCCAAAAACGCTTTATCTCAGCGAAAGAAGTCAAAAATGGACTATCTGTGAATTTGCAGCTGTACATTCAATTTTCAGCCTTGTTGGTTGTTGGACAGCTCCGAAATGCTGAGCAGCACTAGATCTGGCTGAATTAATTTGAAATTAGTTTCTCTGCTTATGTTCCAAATGATCAGAAAGCCAGAAGCCAAAAACACTTTATCTCAGCGAAAGAAGTCAAAAATGGACTATCTGTGAATTTGCAGCTGTACATTCAATTTTCAGCCTTTTTGGTTGTTGGACAGCTCCGAAATGCTGAGCTGCACTAGATCTGGCTGTAATAAGCTGAAATTAGTTGATCTGCTTAAGTTACAAATGATCAGAAAGCCAGAAGCCAAAAACGCTTTATCTCAGCGAAAGAAGTCAAAAATGGACTATCTGTGAATTTGCAGCTTTACATTCAATTTTCAGCCTTTTTGGTTGTTGGACAGCTCCGAAATGCTGAGCAGCACTAGATCTGGCTGTATTAATTTGAAATTAGTTTCTCTGCTTATGTTCCAAATGATCAGAAAGCCAGAAGCCAAAAACACTTTATCTCAGCGAAAGAAGTCAAAAATGGACTATCTGTGAATTTGCAGCTTTACATTCAATTTTCAGCCTTTTTGGTTGTTGGACAGCTCCGAAATGCTGAGCAGCACTAGATCTGGCTGTATTAATTTGAAATTAGTTTCTCTGCTTATGTTCCAAATGATCAGAAAGCCAGAAGCCAAAAACGCTTTATCTCAGCGAAAGAAGTCAAAAATGGACTATCTGTGAATTTGCAGCTGTACATTCAATTTTCAGCCTTGTTGGTTGTTGGACAGCTCCGAAATGCTGAGCAGCACTAGATCTGGCTGAATTAACCTGAAATTAGTTTCTCTGCTTATGTTCCAAATGATCTTAAAGCCACAAGCCAAAAACGCTTTATCTCAGCGAAAGAAGTCAAAAATGGACTATCTGTGAATTTGCAGCTGTACATTCAATTTTCAGCCTTGTTGGTTGTTGGACAGCTCCGAAATGCTGAGCAGCACTAGATCTGGCTGAATTAACCTGAAATTAGTTGATCTGCTTAAGTTACAAATGATCAGAAAGCCAGAAGCCAAAAACGCTTTATCTCAGCGAAAGAAGTCAAAAATGGACTATCTGTGAATTTGCAGCACTACATTCAATTTTCAGCCTTGTTGGTTGTTGGACAGCTCCGAAATGCTGAGCAGCACTAGATCTGGCTGAATTAACCTGAAATTAGTTTCTCTGCTTATGTTCCAAATGATCAGAAAGCCAGAAGCCAAAAACGCTTTATCTCAGCGAAAGAAGTCAAAAATGGACTATCTGTGAATTTGCAGCTGTACATTCAATTTTCAGCCTTGTTGGTTGTTGGACAGCTCCGAAATGCTGAGCAGCACTAGATCTGGCTGAATTAATTTGAAATTAGTTTCTCTGCTTATGTTCCAAATGATCAGAAAGCCAGAAGCCAAAAACACTTTATCTCAGCGAAAGAAGTCAAAAATGGACTATCTGTGAATTTGCAGCTGTACATTCAATTTTCAGCCTTTTTGGTTGTTGGACAGCTCCGAAATGCTGAGCTGCACTAGATCTGGCTGTAATAAGCTGAAATTAGTTGATCTGCTTAAGTTACAAATGATCAGAAAGCCAGAAGCCAAAAACGCTTTATCTCAGCGAAAGAAGTCAAAAATGGACTATCTGTGAATTTGCAGCTTTACATTCAATTTTCAGCCTTTTTGGTTGTTGGACAGCTCCGAAATGCTGAGCAGCACTAGATCTGGCTGTATTAATTTGAAATTAGTTTCTCTGCTTATGTTCCAAATGATCAGAAAGCCAGAAGCCAAAAACACTTTATCTCAGCGAAAGAAGTCAAAAATGGACTATCTGTGAATTTGCAGCTTTACATTCAATTTTCAGCCTTGTTAGTTGTTGGACAGCTCCGAAATGCTGAGCAGCACTAGATCTGGCTGTAATAAGCTGAAATTAGTTGATCTGCTTAAGTTACAAATGATCAGAAAGCTAGAAGCCAAAAACGCTTTATCTCAGCGAAAGAAGTCAAAAATGGACTATCTGTGAATTTGCAGCTTTACATTCAATTTTCAGCCTTGTTAGTTGTTGGACAGCTCCGAAATGCTGAGCTGCACTAGATCTGGCTGTAATAAGCTGAAATTAGTTGATCTGCTTAAGTTACAAATGATCAGAAAGCTAGAAGCCAAAAACGCTTTATCTCAGCGAAAGAAGTCAAAAATGGACTATCTGTGAATTTGCAGCGTTACACTCAATTTTCAGCCTTGTTAGTTGTTGGACAGCTCCGAAATGCTGAGCAGCACTAGATCTAGCTGTAATAAGCTGAAATTAGTTGATCTGCTTAAGTTACAAATGATCAGAAAGCCAGAAGCCAAAAACGCTTTATCTCAGCGAAAGAAGTCAAAAACGCTTTATCTCAGCGAAAGAAGTCAAAAATGGACTATCTGTGAATTTGCAGCTGTACATTCAATTTTCAGCCTTGTTGGTTGTTGGACAGCTCCGAAATGCTGAGCAGCACTAGATCTGGCTGAATTAACCTGAAATTAGTTTCTCTGCTTATGTTCCAAATGATCAGAAAGCCAGAAGCCAAAAACGCTTTATCTCAGCGAAAGAAGTCAAAAATGGACTATCTGTGAATTTGCAGCTGTACATTCAATTTTCAGCCTTGTTGGTTGTTGGACAGCTCCGAAATGCTGAGCAGCACTAGATCTGGCTGAATTAATTTGAAATTAGTTTCTCTGCTTATGTTCCAAATGATCAGAAAGCCAGAAGCCAAAAACACTTTATCTCAGCGAAAGAAGTCAAAAATGGACTATCTGTGAATTTGCAGCTGTACATTCAATTTTCAGCCTTTTTGGTTGTTGGACAGCTCCGAAATGCTGAGCTGCACTAGATCTGGCTGTAATAAGCTGAAATTAGTTGATCTGCTTAAGTTACAAATGATCAGAAAGCCAGAAGCCAAAAACACTTTATCTCAGCGAAAGAAGTCAAAAATGGACTATCTGTGAATTTGCAGCTGTACATTCAATTTTCAGCCTTTTTGGTTGTTGGACAGCTCCAAAATGCTGAGCTGCACTAGATCTGGCTGTAATAAGCTGAAATTAGTTGATCTGCTTAAGTTACAAATGATCAGAAAGCCAGAAGCCAAAAACGCTTTATCTCAGCGAAAGAAGTCAAAAATGGACTATCTGTGAATTTGCAGCGTTACACTCAATTTTCAGCCTTGTTAGTTGTTGGACAGCTCCGAAATGCTGAGCAGCACTAGATCTAGCTGTAATAAGCTGAAATTAGTTGATCTGCTTAAGTTACAAATGATCAGAAAGCCAGAAGCCAAAAACGCTTTATCTCAGCGAAAGAAGTCAAAAACGCTTTATCTCAGCGAAAGAAGTCAAAAATGGACTATCTGTGAATTTGCAGCTGTACATTCAATTTTCAGCCTTGTTGGTTGTTGGACAGCTCCGAAATGCTGAGCAGCACTAGATCTGGCTGTATTAATTTGAAATTAGTTTCTCTGCTTATGTTCCAAATGATCAGAAAGCCAGAAGCCAAAAACACTTTATCTCAGCGAAAGAAGTCAAAAATGGACTATCTGTGAATTTGCAGCTGTACATTCAATTTTCAGCCTTTTTGGTTGTTGGACAGCTCCAAAATGCTGAGCTGCACTAGATCTGGCTGTAATAAGCTGAAATTAGTTGATCTGCTTAAGTTACAAATGATCAGAAAGCCAGAAGCCAAAAACGCTTTATCTCAGCGAAAGAAGCCAAAAACGCTTTATCTCAGCGAAAGAAGTCAAAAATGGACTATCTGTGAATTTGCAGCTTTACATTCAATTTTCAGCCTTGTTAGTTGTTGGACAGCTCCGAAATGCTGAGCAGCACTAGATCTGGCTGTAATAAGCTGAAATTAGTTGATCTGCTTAAGTTACAAATGATCAGAAAGCTAGAAGCCAAAAACGCTTTATCTCAGCAAAAGAAGTCAAAAATGGACTATCTGTGAATTTGCAGCTTTAATTCAATTTTCAGCCTTGTTAGTTGTTGGACAGCTCCGAAATGCTGAGCTGCACTAGATCTGGCTGTAATAAGCTGAAATTAGTTGATCTGCTTAAGTTACAAATGATCAGAAAGCTAGAAGCCAAAAACGCTTTATCTCAGCGAAAGAAGTCAAAAATGGACTATCTGTGAATTTGCAGCGTTACACTCAATTTTCAGCCTTGTTAGTTGTTGGACAGCTCCGAAATGCTGAGCAGCACTAGATCTAGCTGTAATAAGCTGAAATTAGTTGATCTGCTTAAGTTACAAATGATCAGAAAGCCAGAAGCCAAAAACGCTTTATCTCAGCGAAAGAAGTCAAAAATGGACTATCTGTGAATTTGCAGCTGTACATTCAATTTTCAGCCTTGTTGGTTGTTGGACAGCTCCGAAATGCTGAGTAGCACTAGATCTGGCTGAATTAACCTGAAATTAGTTTCTCTGCTTATGTTCCAAATGATCTTAAAGCCACAAGCCAAAAACGCTTTATCTCAGCGAAAGAAGTCAAAAATGGACTATCTGTGAATTTGCAGCTTTACATTCAATTTTCAGCCTTGTTAGTTGTTGGACAGCTCCGAAATGCTGAGCAGCAATAGATCTGGGTGTAATAAGCTGAAATTAGTTGATCTGCTTAAGTTACAAATGATCAGAAAGCCAGAAGCCAAAAACGCTTTATCTCAGCGAAAGAAGCCAAAAAACGCTTTATCTCAGCGAAAGAAGTCAAAAATGGACTATCTGTGAATTTGCAGCTGTACATTCAATTTTCAGCCTTTTTGGTTGTTGGACAGCTCCGAAATGCTGAGCTGCACTAGATCTGGCTGTAATAAGCTGAAATTAGTTGATCTGCTTAAGTTACAAATGATCAGAAAGCCAGAAGCCAAAAACGCTTTATCTCAGCGAAAGAAGTCAAAAATGGACTATCTGTGAATTTGCAGCTTTACATTCAATTTTCAGCCTTGTTAGTTGTTGGACAGCTCCGAAATGCTGAGCAGCACTAGATCTGGCTGAATTAACCTGAAATAGTTGATCTGCTTAAGTTACAAATGATTCAGAAAGCCAGAAGCCAAAAACGCTTTATCTCAGCGAAAGAAGTCAAAAATGGACTATCTGTGAATTTGCAGCTGTACATTCAATTTTCAGCTTTGTTGGTTGTTGGACAGCTCCGAAATGCTGAGCAGCACTAGATCTAGCTGTAATAAGCTGAAATTAGTTGATCTGCTTAAGTTACAAATGATCAGAAAGCCAGAAGCCAAAAACGCTTTATCTCAGCGAAAGAAGTCAAAAATGGACTATCTGTGAATTTGCAGCTTTACATTCAATTTTCAGCCTTGTCAGTTGTTGGACAGCTCCGAAATGCTGAGCAGCACTAGATCTGGCTGTATTAATTTGAAATTAGTTTCTTGCTTATGTTCCAAATGATCAGAAAGCCAGAAGCCAAAAACACTTTATCTCAGCGAAAGAAGTCAAAAATGGACTATCTGTGAATTTGCAGCTGTACATTCAATTTTCAGCCTTTTTGGTTTTTGGACAGCTCCAAAATGCTGAGCTGCACTAGATCTGGCTGTAATAAGCTGAAATTAGTTGATCTGCTTAAGTTACAAATGATCAGAAAGCCAGAAGCCAAAAACGCTTTATCTCAGCGAAAGAAGCCAAAAACGCTTTATCTCAGCGAAAGAAGTCAAAAATGGACTATCTGTGAATTTGCAGCTTTACATTCAATTTTCAGCCTTGTTAGTTGTTGGACAGCTCCGAAATGCTGAGCAGCACTAGATCTGGCTGTAATAAGCTGAAATTAGTTGATCTGCTTAAGTTACAAATGATCAGAAAGCTAGAAGAAAAAAACGCTTTATCTCAGCGAAAGAAGTCAAAAATGGACTATCTGTGAATTTGCAGCTTTACATTCAATTTTCAGCCTTGTTAGTTGTTGGACAGCTCCGAAATGCTGAGCTGCACTAGATCTGGAAGTAATAAGCTGAAATTAGTTGATCTGCTTAAGTTACAAATGATCAGAAAGCCAGAAGCCAAAAACGCTTTATCTCAGCGAAAGAAGTCAAAAATGGACTATCTGTGAATTTGAAGCTTTACATTCAATTTTCAGCCTTGTTAGTTGTTGGACAGCTCCGAAATGCTGAGCAGCACTAGATCTAGCTGTAATAAGCTGAAATTAGTTGATCTGCTTAAGTTACAAATGATCAGAAAGCCAGAAGCCAAAAACGCTTTATCTCAGCGAAAGAAGTCAAAAATGGACTATCTGTGAATTTGCAGCTTTACATTCAATTTTCAGCCTTGTTAGTTGTTGGACAGCTCCGAAATGCTGAGCAGCACTAGATCTAGCTGTAATAAGCTGAAATTAGTTGATCTGCTTAAGTTACAAATGATCAGAAAGCCAGAAGCCAAAAACGCTTTATCTCAGCGAAAGAAGTCAAAAATGGACTATCTGTGAATTTGCAGCGTTACACTCAATTTTCAGCCTTGTTAGTTGTTGGACAGCTCCGAAATGCTGAGCAGCACTAGATCTAGCTGTAATAAGCTGAAATTAGTTGATCTGCTTAAGTTACAAATGATCAGAAAGCCAGAAGCCAAAAACGCTTTATCTCAGCGAAAGAAGTGAAAAATGGACTATCTGTGAATTTGCAGCACTACATTAAATTTTCAGCCTTGTTGGTTGTTGGACAGCTCCGAAATGCTGAGCAGCACTAGATCTAGCTGTAATAAGCTGAAATTAGTTGATCTGCTTATGTTCCAAATGATCAGAAAGCCAGAAGCCAAAAACGCTTTATCTCAGCGAAAGAAGTCAAAAATGGACTATCTGTGAATTTGCAGCGTTACACTCAATTTTCAGCCTTGTTAGTTGTTGGACAGCTCCGAAATGCTGAGCAGCACTAGATCTAGCTGTAATAAGCTGAAATTAGTTGATCTGCTTAAGTTACAAATGATCAGAAAGCCAGAAGCCAAAAACGCTTTATCTCAGCGAAAGAAGTCAAAAATGGACTATCTGTGAATTTGCAGCGTTACACTCAATTTTCAGCCTTGTTAGTTGTTGGACAGCTCCGAAATGCTGAGCAGCACTAGATCTAGCTGTAATAAGCTGAAATTAGTTGATCTGCTTATGTTCCAAATGATCAGAAAGCCAGAAGCCAAAAACGCTTTATCTCAGCGAAAGAAGTCAAAAATGGACTATCTGTGAATTTGCAGCGTTACACTCAATTTTCAGCCTTGTTAGTTGTTGGACAGCTCCGAAATGCTGAGCAGCACTAGATCTAGCTGTAATAAGCTGAAATTAGTTGATCTGCTTAAGTTACAAATGATCAGAAAGCCAGAAGCCAAAAACGCTTTATCTCAGCGAAAGAAGTCAAAAATGGACTATCTGTGAATTTGCAGCACTACATTAAATTTTCAGCCTTGTTGGTTGTTGGACAGCTCCGAAATGCTGAGCAGCACTAGATCTAGCTGTAATAAGCTGAAATTAGTTGATCTGCTTAAGTTACAAATGATCAGAAAGCCAGAAGCCAAAAACGCTTTATCTCAGCGAAAGAAGTCAAAAATGGACTATCTGTGAATTTGCAGCTTTACATTCAATTTTCAGCCTTGTTAGTTGTTGGACAGCTCCGAAATGCTGAGCAGCACTAGATCTAGCTGTAATAAGCTGAAATTAGTTGATCTGCTTAAGTTACAAATGATCAGAAAGCCAGAAGCCAAAAACGCTTTATCTCAGCGAAAGAAGTCAAAAATGGACTATCTGTGAATTTGCAGCACTACATTAAATTTTCAGCCTTGTTGGTTGTTGGACAGCTCCGAAATGCTGAGCAGCACTAGATCTAGCTGTAATAAGCTGAAATTAGTTGATCTGCTTAAGTTACAAATGATCAGAAAGCCAGAAGCCAAAAACGCTTTATCTCAGCGAAAGAAGTCAAAAATGGACTATCTGTGAATTTGCAGCTTTACATTCAATTTTCAGCCTTGTTAGTTGTTGGACAGCTCCGAAATGCTGAGCAGCACTAGATCTAGCTGTAATAAGCTGAAATTAGTTGATCTGCTTAAGTTACAAATGATCAGAAAGCCAGAAGCCAAAAACGCTTTATCTCAGCGACAGAAGTCAAAAATGGACTATCTGTGAATTTGCAGCTGTACATTCAATTTTCAGCCTTGTTGGTTGTTGGACAGCTCCGAAATGCTGAGCAGCACTAGATCTGGCTGAATTAACCTGAAATTAGTTGATCTGCTTAAGTTACAAATGATCAGAAAGCCAGAAGCCAAAAACGCTTTATCTCAGCGAAAGAAGTCAAAAATGGACTATCTGTGAATTTGCAGCACTACATTCAATTTTCAGCCTTGTTGGTTGTTGGACAGCTCCGAAATGCTGAGCAGCACTAGATCTGGCTGAATTAACCTGAAATTAGTTTCTCTGCTTATGTTCCAAATGATCAGAAAGCCAGAAGCCAAAAACGCTTTATCTCAGCGAAAGAAGTCAAAAATGGACTATCTGTGAATTTGCAGCTGTACATTCAATTTTCAGCCTTGTTGGTTGTTGGACAGCTCCGAAATGCTGAGCAGCACTAGATCTGGCTGAATTAATTTGAAATTAGTTTCTCTGCTTATGTTCCAAATGATCAGAAAGCCAGAAGCCAAAAACACTTTATCTCAGCGAAAGAAGTCAAAAATGGACTATCTGTGAATTTGCAGCTGTACATTCAATTTTCAGCCTTTTTGGTTGTTGGACAGCTCCGAAATGCTGAGCTGCACTAGATCTGGCTGTAATAAGCTGAAATTAGTTGATCTGCTTAAGTTACAAATGATCAGAAAGCCAGAAGCCAAAAACGCTTTATCTCAGCGAAAGAAGCCAAAAACGCTTTATCTCAGCGAAAGAAGTCAAAAATGGACTATCTGTGAATTTGCAGCTTTACATTCAATTTTCAGCCTTGTTAGTTGTTGGACAGCTCCGAAATGCTGAGCAGCACTAGATCTAGCTGTAATAAGCTGAAATTGTTGATCTGCTTAAGTTACAAATGATCAGAAAGCCAGAAGCCAAAAACGCTTTATCTCAGCGAAAGAAGTCAAAAATGGACTATCTGTGAATTTGCAGCTGTACATTCAATTTTCAGCCTTTTTGGTTGTTGGACAGCTCCGAAATGCTGAGCTGCACTAGATCTGGCTGTAATAAGCTGAAATTAGTTGATCTGCTTAAGTTACAAATGATCAGAAAGCCAGAAGCCAAAAACGCTTTATCTCAGCGAAAGAAGTCAAAAATGGACTATCTGTGAATTTGCAGCTGTACATTCAATTTTCAGCCTTGTTGGTTGTTGGACAGCTCCGAAATGCTGAGCAGCACTAGATCTGGCTGAATTAACCTGAAATTAGTTTCTCTGCTTATGTTCCAAATGATCTTAAAGCCACAAGCCAAAAACGCTTTATCTCAGCGAAAGAAGTCAAAAATGGACTATCTGTGAATTTGCAGCTGTACATTCAATTTTCAGCCTTGTTGGTTGTTAGACAGCTCCGAAATGCTGAGCAGCACTAGATCTGGCTGAATTAACCTGAAATTAGTTGATCTGCTTAAGTTACAAATGATCAGAAAGCCAGAAGCCAAAAACGCTTTATCTCAGCGAAAGAAGTCAAAAATGGACTATCTGTGAATTTGCAGCACTACATTCAATTTTCAGCCTTGTTGGTTGTTGGACAGCTCCGAAATGCTGAGCAGCACTAGATCTGGCTGAATTAACCTGAAATTAGTTTCTCTGCTTATGTTCCAAATGATCAGAAAGCCAGAAGCCAAAAACGCTTTATCTCAGCGAAAGAAGTCAAAAATGGACTATCTGTGAATTTGCAGCTGTACATTCAATTTTCAGCCTTGTTGGTTGTTGGACAGCTCCGAAATGCTGAGCTGCACTAGATCTGGCTGTAATAAGCTGAAATTAGTTGATCTGCTTAAGTTACAAATGATCAGAAAGCCAGAAGCCAAAAACGCTTTATCTCAGCGAAAGAAGTCAAAAATGGACTATCTGTGAATTTGCAGCTTTACATTCAATTTTCAGCCTTGTTAGTTGTTGGACAGCTCCGAAATGCTGAGCAGCACTAGATCTGGCTGTAATAAGCTGAAATTAGTTGATCTGCTTAAGTTACAAATGATCAGAAAGCCAGAAGCCAAAAACGCTTTATCTCAGCGAAAGAAGTCAAAAATGGACTATCTGTGAATTTGCAGCTTTACATTCAATTTTCAGCCTTGTTAGTTGTTGGACAGCTCCGAAATGCTGAGCTGCACTAGATCTGGCTGTAATAAGCTGAAATTAGTTGATCTGCTTAAGTTACAAATGATCAGAAAGCCAGAAGCCAAAAACGCTTTATCTCAGCGAAAGAAGTCAAAAATGGACTATCTGTGAATTTGCAGCTTTACATTCAATTTTCAGCCTTGTTAGTTGTTGGACAGCTCCGAAATGCTGAGCAGCACTAGATCTGGGTGTAATAAGCTGAAATTAGTTGATCTGCTTAAGTTACAAATGATCAGAAAGCCAGAAGCCAAAAACGCTTTATCTCAGCGAAAGAAGCCAAAAAACGCTTTATCTCAGCGAAAGAAGTCAAAAATGGACTATCTGTGAATTTGCAGCTTTACATTCAATTTTCAGCCTTGTTAGTTGTTGGACAGCTCCGAAATGCTGAGCAGCACTAGATCTGGGTGTAATAAGCTGAAATTAGTTGATCTGCTTAAGTTACAAATGATCAGAAAGCCAGAAGCCAAAAACGCTTTATCTCAGCGAAAGAAGTCAAAAATGGACTATCTGTGAATTTGCAGCTTTACATTCAATTTTCAGCCTTGTTAGTTGTTGGACAGCTCCGAAATGCTGAGCAGCACTAGATCTGGGTGTAATAAGCTGAAATTAGTTGATCTGCTTAAGTTACAAATGATCAGAAAGCCAGAAGCCAAAAACGCTTTATCTCAGCGAAAGAAGCCAAAAACGCTTTATCTCAGCGAAAGAAGTCAAAAATGGACT
Source organism: Poecilia mexicana (assembly GCF_051168715.1). Lineage (NCBI taxonomy): Eukaryota > Metazoa > Chordata > Actinopteri > Cyprinodontiformes > Poeciliidae > Poecilia > Poecilia mexicana. The sequence continues at coordinate 32,157,951 of NW_028263373.1, forward strand.
ATCTGTGAATTTGCAGCTTTACATTCAATTTTCAGCCTTGTTAGTTGTTGGACAGCTCCGAAATGCTGAGCAGCACTAGATCTGGGTGTAATAAGCTGAAATTAGTTGATCTGCTTAAGTTACAAATGATCAGAAAGCCAGAAGCCAAAAACGCTTTATCTCAGCGAAAGAAGTCAAAAATGGACTATCTGTGAATTTGCAGCACTACATTCAATTTTCAGCCTTGTTGGTTGTTGGACAGCTCCGAAATGCTGAGCTGCACTAGATCTGGCTGTAATAAGCTGAAATTAGTTGATCTGCTTAAGTTACAAATGATCAGAAAGCCAGAAGCCAAAAAACGCTTTATCTCAGCGAAAGAAGCCAAAAACGCTTTATCTCAGCGAAAGAAGTCAAAAATGGACTATCTGTGAATTTGCAGCTTTACATTCAATTTTCAGCCTTGTTAGTTGTTGGACAGCTCCGAAATGCTGAGCAGCACTAGATCTAGCTGTAATAAGCTGAAATTGTTGATCTGCTTAAGTTACAAATGATCAGAAAGCCAGAAGCCAAAAACGCTTTATCTCAGCGAAAGAAGTCAAAAATGGACTATCTGTGAATTTGCAGCTGTACATTCAATTTTCAGCCTTGTTGGTTGTTAGACAGCTCCGAAATGCTGAGCAGCACTAGATCTGGCTGAATTAACCTGAAATTAGTTGATCTGCTTAAGTTACAAATGATCAGAAAGCCAGAAGCCAAAAACGCTTTATCTCAGCGAAAGAAGTCAAAAATGGACTATCTGTGAATTTGCAGCACTACATTCAATTTTCAGCCTTGTTGGTTGTTGGACAGCTCCGAAATGCTGAGCAGCACTAGATCTGGCTGAATTAACCTGAAATTAGTTTCTCTGCTTATGTTCCAAATGATCAGAAAGCCAGAAGCCAAAACGCTTTATCTCAGCGAAAGAAGTCAAAAATGGACTATCTGTGAATTTGCAGCTGTACATTCAATTTTCAGCCTTGTTGGTTGTTGGACAGCTCCGAAATGCTGAGCAGCACTAGATCTGGCTGTATTAATTTGAAATTAGTTTCTCTGCTTATGTTCCAAATGATCAGAAAGCCAGAAGCCAAAAACACTTTATCTCAGCGAAAGAAGTCAAAAATGGACTATCTGTGAATTTGCAGCTGTACATTCAATTTTCAGCCTTTTTGGTTGTTGGACAGCTCCGAAATGCTGAGCTGCACTAGATCTGGCTGTAATAAGCTGATATTAGTTGATCTGCTTAAGTTACAAATGATCAGAAAGCCAGAAGCCAAAAACGCTTTATCTCAGCGAAAGAAGTCAAAAATGGACTATCTGTGAATTTGCAGCTTTACATTCAATTTTCAGCCTTGTTAGTTGTTGGACAGCTCCGAAATGCTGAGCAGCACTAGATCTGGGTGTAATAAGCTGAAATTAGTTGATCTGCTTAAGTTACAAATGATCAGAAAGCCAGAAGCCAAAAACGCTTTATCTCAGCGAAAGAAGCCAAAAACGCTTTATCTCAGCGAAAGAAAGTCAAAAATGGACTATCTGTGAATTTGCAGCTGTACATTCAATTTTCAGCCTTGTTAGTTGTTGGACAGCTCCGAAATGCTGAGCAGCACTAGATCTGGCTGAATTAACCTGAAATTAGTTTCTCTGCTTATGTTCCAAATGATCTTAAAGCCACAAGCCAAAAACGCTTTATCTCAGCGAAAGAAGTCAAAAATGGACTATCTGTGAATTTGCAGCTGTACATTCAATTTTCAGCCTTGTTGGTTGTTGGACAGCTCCGAAATGCTGAGCAGCACTAGATCTGGCTGAATTAACCTGAAATTAGTTGATCTGCTTAAGTTACAAATGATCAGAAAGCCAGAAGCCAAAAACGCTTTATCTCAGCGAAAGAAGTCAAAAATGGACTATCTGTGAATTTGCAGCACTACATTCAATTTTCAGCCTTGTTGGTTGTTGGACAGCTCCGAAATGCTGAGCAGCACTAGATCTGGCTGAATTAACCTGAAATTAGTTTCTCTGCTTATGTTCCAAATGATCAGAAAGCCAGAAGCCAAAAACGCTTTATCTCAGCGAAAGAAGTCAAAAATGGACTATCTGTGAATTTGCAGCTGTACATTCAATTTTCAGCCTTGTTGGTTGTTGGACAGCTCCGAAATGCTGAGCAGCACTAGATCTGGCTGTATTAATTTGAAATTAGTTTCTCTGCTTATGTTCCAAATGATCAGAAAGCCAGAAGCCAAAAACACTTTATCTCAGCGAAAGAAGTCAAAAATGGACTATCTGTGAATTTGCAGCTGTACATTCAATTTTCAGCCTTTTTGGTTGTTGGAGAGCTCCGAAATGCTGAGCTGCACTAGATCTGGCTGTAATAAGCTGAAATTAGTTAATCTGCTTAAGTTACAAATGATCAGAAAGCCAGAAGCCAAAAACGCTTTATCTCAGCGAAAGAAGTCAAAAATGGCCTATCTGTGAATTTGCAGCTTTACATTCAATTTTCAGCCTTGTTAGTTGTTGGACAGCTCCGAAATGCTGAGCAGCACTAGATCTGGCTGTAATAAGCTGAAATTAGTTGATCTGCTTAAGTTACAAATGATCAGAAAGCCAGAAGCCAAAAACGCTTTATCTCAGCGAAAGAAGTCAAAAATGGACTATCTGTGAATTTGCAGCTTTACATTCAATTTTCAGCCTTGTTAGTTGTTGGACAGCTCCGAAATGCTGAGCAGCACTAGATCTGGCTGTAATAAGCTGAAATTAGTTGATCTGCTTAAGTTACAAATGATCAGAAAGCCAGAAGCCAAAAAACGCTTTATCTCAGCGAAAGAAGTCAAAAATGGACTATCTGTGAATTTGCAGCACTACATTCAATTTTCAGCCTTGTTGGTTGTTGGACAGCTCCGAAATGCTGAGCAGCACTAGATCTGGCTGAATTAACCTGAAATTAGTTTCTCTGCTTATGTTCCAAATGATCAGAAAGCCAGAAGCCAAAAACGCTTTATCTCAGCGAAAGAAGTCAAAAATGGACTATCTGTGAATTTGCAGCTGTACATTCAATTTTCAGCCTTGTTGGTTGTTGGACAGCTCCGAAATGCTGAGCAGCACTAGATCTGGCTGTATTAATTTGAAATTAGTTTCTCTGCTTATGTTCCAAATGATCAGAAAGCCAGAAGCCAAAAACACTTTATCTCAGCGAAAGAAGTCAAAAATGGACTATCTGTGAATTTGCAGCTGTACATTCAATTTTCAGCCTTTTTGGTTGTTGGACAGCTCCGAAATGCTGAGCTGCACTAGATCTGGCTGTAATAAGCTGATATTAGTTGATCTGCTTAAGTTACAAATGATCAGAAAGCCAGAAGCCAAAAACGCTTTATCTCAGCGAAAGAAGTCAAAAATGGACTATCTGTGAATTTGCAGCTTTACATTCAATTTTCAGCCTTGTTAGTTGTTGGACAGCTCCGAAATGCTGAGCAGCACTAGATCTGGGTGTAATAAGCTGAAATTAGTTGATCTGCTTAAGTTACAAATGATCAGAAAGCCAGAAGCCAAAAACGCTTTATCTCAGCGAAAGAAGCCAAAAACGCTTTATCTCAGCGAAAGAAGTCAAAAATGGACTATCTGTGAATTTGCAGCTGTACATTCAATTTTCAGCCTTGTTAGTTGTTGGACAGCTCCGAAATGCTGAGCAGCACTAGATCTGGCTGAATTAACCTGAAATTAGTTTCTCTGCTTATGTTCCAAATGATCTTAAAGCCACAAGCCAAAAACGCTTTATCTCAGCGAAAGAAGTCAAAAATGGACTATCTGTGAATTTGCAGCTGTACATTCAATTTTCAGCCTTGTTGGTTGTTGGACAGCTCCGAAATGCTGAGCAGCACTAGATCTGGCTGAATTAACCTGAAATTAGTTGATCTGCTTAAGTTACAAATGATCAGAAAGCCAGAAGCCAAAAACGCTTTATCTCAGCGAAAGAAGTCAAAAATGGACTATCTGTGAATTTGCAGCACTACATTCAATTTTCAGCCTTGTTGGTTGTTGGACAGCTCCGAAATGCTGAGCAGCACTAGATCTGGCTGAATTAACCTGAAATTAGTTTCTCTGCTTATGTTCCAAATGATCAGAAAGCCAGAAGCCAAAAACGCTTTATCTCAGCGAAAGAAGTCAAAAATGGACTGTGAATTTGCAGCTGTACATTCAATTTTCAGCCTTGTTGGTTGTTGGACAGCTCCGAAATGCTGAGCAGCACTAGATCTGGCTGTATTAATTTGAAATTAGTTTCTCTGCTTATGTTCCAAATGATCAGAAAGCCAGAAGCCAAAAACACTTTATCTCAGCGAAAGAAGTCAAAAATGGACTATCTGTGAATTTGCAGCTGTACATTCAATTTTCAGCCTTTTTGTTGTTGGAGAGCTCCGAAATGCTGAGCTGCACTAGATCTGGCTGTAATAAGCTGAAATTAGTTAATCTGCTTAAGTTACAAATGATCAGAAAGCCAGAAGCCAAAAACGCTTTATCTCAGCGAAAGAAGTCAAAAATGGCCTATCTGTGAATTTGCAGCTTTACATTCAATTTTCAGCCTTGTTAGTTGTTGGACAGCTCCGAAATGCTGAGCTGCACTAGATCTCGCTGTAATAAGCTGAAATTAGTTGATCTGCTTAAGTTACAAATGATCAGAAAGCCAGAAGCCAAAAACGCTTTATCTCAGCGAAAGAAGTCAAAAATGGACTATCTGTGAATTTGCAGCTTTACATTCAATTTTCAGCCTTGTTAGTTGTTGGACAGCTCCGAAATGCTGAGCAGCACTAGATCTGGCTGTAATAAGCTGAAATTAGTTGATCTGCTTAAGTTACAAATGATCAGAAAGCCAGAAGCCAAAAACGCTTTATCTCAGCGAAAGAAGTCAAAAATGGACTATCTGTGAATTTGCAGCTTTACATTCAATTTTCAGCCTTGTTAGTTGTTGGACAGCTCCGAAATGCTGAGCTGCACTAGATCTGGCTGTAATAAGCTGAAATTAGTTGATCTGCTTAAGTTACAAATGATCAGAAAGCCAGAAGCCAAAAACGCTTTATCTCAGCGAAAGAAGTCAAAAATGGACTATCTGTGAATTTGCAGCTTTACATTCAATTTTCAGCCTTGTTAGTTGTTGGACAGCTCCGAAATGCTGAGCAGCACTAGATCTGGGTGTAATAAGCTGAAAATTAGTTGATCTGCTTAAGTTACAAATGATCAGAAAGCCAGAAGCCAAAAACGCTTTATCTCAGCGAAAGAAGCCAAAAACGCTTTATCTCAGCGAAAGAAGTCAAAAATGGACTATCTGTGAATTTGCAGCTTTACATTCAATTTTCAGCCTTGTTAGTTGTTGGACAGCTCCGAAATGCTGAGCAGCACTAGATCTGGGTGTAATAAGCTGAAATTAGTTGATCTGCTTAAGTTACAAATGATCAGAAAGCCAGAAGCCAAAAACGCTTTATCTCAGCGAAAGAAGTCAAAAATGGACTATCTGTGAATTTGCAGCTTTACATTCAATTTTCAGCCTTGTTAGTTGTTGGACAGCTCCGAAATGCTGAGCAGCACTAGATCTGGGTGTAATAAGCTGAAATTAGTTGATCTGCTTAAGTTACAAATGATCAGAAAGCCAGAAGCCAAAAACGCTTTATCTCAGCGAAAGAAGCCAAAAACGCTTTATCTCAGCGAAAGAAGTCAAAAATGGACTATCTGTGAATTTGCAGCTTTACATTCAATTTTCAGCCTTGTTAGTTGTTGGACAGCTCCGAAATGCTGAGCAGCACTAGATCTGGGTGTAATAAGCTGAAATTAGTTGATCTGCTTAAGTTACAAATGATCAGAAAGCCAGAAGCCAAAAACGCTTTATCTCAGCGAAAGAAGTCAAAAATGGACTATCTGTGAATTTGCAGCACTACATTCAATTTTCAGCCTTGTTGGTTGTTGGACAGCTCCGAAATGCTGAGCTGCACTAGATCTGGCTGTAATAAGCTGAAATTAGTTGATCTGCTTAAGTTACAAATGATCAGAAAGCCAGAAGCCAAAAACGCTTTATCTCAGCGAAAGAAGCCAAAAACGCTTTATCTCAGCGAAAGAAGTCAAAAATGGACTATCTGTGAATTTGCAGCTTTACATTCAATTTTCAGCCTTGTTAGTTGTTGGACAGCTCCGAAATGCTGAGCAGCACTAGATCTAGCTGTAATAAGCTGAAATTGTTGATCTGCTTAAGTTACAAATGATCAGAAAGCCAGAAGCCAAAAACGCTTTATCTCAGCGAAAGAAGTCAAAAATGGACTATCTGTGAATTTGCAGCTGTACATTCAATTTTCAGCCTTGTTGGTTGTTAGACAGCTCCGAAATGCTGAGCAGCACTAGATCTGGCTGAATTAACCTGAAATTAGTTGATCTGCTTAAGTTACAAATGT